>NC_043005.1:58280075-58330075 GCF_006345805.1 Octopus sinensis | reverse complement strand
ACACACACACACATATATATATATATATGTATGTATGTATAGAGAGATACATATATATTGTCACCTGTTGAGTTCTTGTCCCATTTTTTGCCTTCTTTTTTATATACATATAGTTGCGTATGCACAGTTTGTTCCCTTATATGTATGTACACACACACATACACAGACACACACACACACATATATATATAGAAATTTTGAATGACTCTCTTATTCTTTCATTCTTCCATTCTTTCAGCCCCTTCACACTCATTTTGTTCTTTCCACTCTTCTACTTCGCTCCCCTCTCTCACATTTCCTGGCCTTCCCTTCATTCTCACCTTCATCTCCCCTTCACTTCATTCTGTGTCTTTGCTTTTTTCTTGTCCCTCTCTAATTCTTCTATCCCTCTGCCTTTACCTCTCTTCTCTCCTTCCATGTGACCAGTGTTCGGCGAAGCCTGACCTTTCTTTCTTGGTTCGACTACTATCCGTGCAACATCTATATTTCTTCCATGCTTGTCATCTCTTGTATCCCTGCCATAAGGCTTCACTTTCCACACATACCAGCTTAATTTAATTCATCCTTAGTTGAACGACACTTGTCGTTAATGTCCTGTTGTTTGCATTTGTATTTGTGTACCATTTCTCTGTTTTTTCCATCCTAGTTTTTATATACAGTCGCTGCTTTCTTCCAAGATATCTAGTGCTCTTAGCCTAGATTTTCCTTGGAGCAGGCCAGATTGGAGCAGTCTTGAGTATAATCAGCTGAAACTGCAAAGATAATCTGGAACTCGACTGATGTAAGAAAACTCCAAATGACCTGTCCTTGTATTTTCTTGTCCCTTTTTGTATCATCTGTCTGGATGTCTTACTGTCACCTGTTGTGTTCTTGTCCAAATTTTTGTATTCTTTTATATATATATATATATATATAATAGAAATATTAAAATTACTAAGTCTCTCTAAAGGAGATTACGGCAGCATTACTGGAAATTAATAGTTATCGCCATACTAATATATAAATACTAGGACGGATAAAACAGAGAAATGGTACACAAATATAAATATAAGACTGCCATATTAGTATGGTGATAACTATTAATTTCCAGTAACGCTGCCATAATCTCCTTTAGAGAGACTTAGTAATTTTAATATTTCTATTATTGAAAACAAGTGGATGTATTCCACTGAAACTAGGTAAATAGATTCTTCGAACAGGGACAGTCAGTAGCGACACCTGCTGGGTCTGACTACGCTGCATTGATAAAGGGCAAATATCCTGAAACATGTCTGCAGCTGTCTGACTGGCAGGACGAAGTGGCTGACCTCCCCTGTTCGAAGGTTTATAATGGATGCAGGTTGTGTGTCAAATAGCTAGCTAGAGGCGGTGGCCTCATGGAGCTAATCAGCAACAGCTTTAGTCTTATATTTATAAGACTGCCATATTAGTATGGCGATAACTATATATATATATATATATAATAAATATTAGGGAATATATCCAAATTACAGGGAAAAAAAATCAGATTTAGGATTAAATCCAATTTTATAGTAAAATATTAAAATATTATTTGAGACAAAACCACTATTTGCAAAACAAACAAGGAAAGACTTAATCATCATAAAATTTAATAAATAGTCAAAAAAACCGCCACTACAATCGTTTCTTGTCTTGATCGACAATCTTCAGGTGGACTTCCAATCTAAAAATCAAAATTTTAAAATATAAAAATATACTATAAATAATTAAAGTATAAATGAAAAAATATAAGTATATAATCCATATATAACTAATATAATCCATATCGAAAATATAGACTAATTACCACGAATTCCCTAAAAAAACCATGATAAAAAACAAAACTCTTAAAAAACATATAACGATAAAATCTCCCTTTGCTAAACTCTATAACAAACCTATAAAGTAAACCCCCTAACCTAAACATTCACACCACAAATACACACACGTAAACCACAGACTCACGACTTATAACACATACCTATACTAACTTATAAACCTCAATATACACCAAAACCCACTCCCTCCCCACACAGACAAATTAACACATACATCCCAAAACCTAAATAACAAACCCATATACACAATCACACACAAACACACTCCCACGCAAAACACTCACACACAAAAGATACATATACTCCCTCACATTACGCCTATACATACTCACTAAACTCGACATATACAACAATACTTACACACCCAAAAAACACATTATATACATTTATGAGCTTTAACTCACCTTAGCATCTCTAACAAACAACTTACAGTAACCCAATCCCATTCTCTATGCCTACCTCACTACTACACTATTCCATTCACATTCCAAGCAACGCTAGTCCACCACCCGGTTATTCACGTGGCAAAACGAACACCACTCAAAAATTATGAATGAAACAATGTAAAAAAATAACCAACACCTAAAATAGACAAATACCACGAATTACCTAAAAAAACCATGATAAAACAAAACTCATAAAAGCATATAACGATAAAATCTCCCTTTGCTAAACCCTATAACAAACTTATATAGCAATCCCCCTAACCTAAAATCACACACACAAAAACTCACACGTAAACCACAGACCCAAGACTTATACACAAACCTATACTAACTTATAAACCTCAATATACACCAAAAACCACTCCCTCCACACACAGACAATTAACACATACATCCCAAATCCTAAATAACAAACCCAAATCCACATTCACACACAAACACACACACACGCAAAACACACACACACAAACAGATACATATGCTCCCTCACATATACGCATATACATACTCACTAAAAACTCGATATATACAACAATATTTACACCCACACTCATACAGATAAATAAATTAATTATACAATTAAAAACTCACAACCAATCTCATATACATAAACACTCTTATGAAAAACAATAAATACATCGTAATTAACCAGAATATCAAAAATAACATTATATATAATTTTGCTGTATATGTATCTTTGTGTATGTGTTTGTGCTTTGGTTTTAAGAAATAAGAGAAAAATACTTAATCTTGAAGTAAGATGTAGTAGTTTATTTATATTAAAGCCTGTTACAAAGTTTCTCCATTACACAGTTGGTTCACATGTATATACGTGTGTACACACACACACACATGCAACCTCTTTTAACCTTTTCACAGCTAGAAAACAGAAATTCAACATTGTCTAAACACATCTCAAAATATCATTTTCCACTATAATGGATCAAACATATGTCAACACTACTTAACAGAGAAATTTCATATTCTGACAAAAGGAATTTTTAACTACTTGAATAAGAAGCCAAAGCAAATTTCAGAATTTCAACACGACCATTATTCTTTTTGAGAGGATTTGAACTGCAAATATTTCAAATATTCTTTGATAAATAAATTAATATGTATCATTCATCAGCAAAAGAAAAAAAAGATATATAATTTAATATTTATATTTACTTTATAATTATTTCTTGGCTACTGTAGTTTTATTCACCTTCATACATCCCAAATTCCTTAAATGTACATCAAATATAAATTTTAACTATGCTTATATTTTGTCAATGTATTTTCTTAATTATAATTTCTATTATGCATTTATTTTTACCTATATTTTTTTTACCTTTTAATACTTTAAATTGTATTGAATATATTGTTTCATTTACTTTTCATTATTTTTATTCCTGCATTATAATATTACATATTCCACCTCTTTCTCTCAACCTATATTTGTATCTCAAAGCTATTTGATATGTCATGTGTGTGTATGTGTGTATGTACGCATGTATGAATGAATGTATCTATGTATGTACATATGTATACTTGTATGTATGTATGTATGTATGTATGTATGTATGTATGTATGTATGTATGTATGTATGTATGTATGTATTTATGTATGTATGTATGTATGTATGTATGTATGTATGTATGTATGAATGAATGTATCTATGTATGTACATATGTATGAATGTATGTATGTATGTATGTATGTGTGTATGTATGTACATGTATACCTGTATGTATGTATATATGTATGTATACATATGTATACTTAAATATATATATATATTTGTCCTTTCTTTTACTTGTTTCAGTCATTTCACTGCAGTCATGCTGGAGCACCACCTTTATTTGAAAAAATCAACCCAATATGTGTGTGTGTGTGTGTGTATACTTATATGCATATATATATAGAGAGATAGATAGTCAGACAGGTTGATACATAGACAGGCTGACAGATAGATATACAAATATATATATATGTATATAATTCATACATAATGGCTTCTTACTCGCTATCTTTGTCTCTCTGTATGTATGTATATATATATTTATATATCCATATTCTCAGGAATAAACACCTACATAATTTGAAGTATAAAGTTAATGAACTTCAAAAATTGAAAGGTATCATCGTACAGGCTGACAAAACTGGAAATCTATTCAACGTAGATGTAGATCTATACCATAATCTCTTACACAAAGAAATTACAAAAAAATATAAGATAATAAAGAAAGATGTTCTTAAATCCATTAATATTGAAGCCAAAGAAATAATGAGTGAATATGGAATTGACGACATAACTGAAGTTTATGAACCATCTAAACCTAGAATTAACCTAAAAGACCACAAACCTAGCTTTCACATTGATCTAAAGGTAAGGCTCATCTGCCCTTGCAAATCTGACCTAGGAAAACTCATCAAAATTATTATAGACAAATACCTACAGTCACTTAAATCGAAAATAAAATTCCACCTGAGGCCAAAAGCACTAGATGCAATTAACTGGTTCACTAATTTACACAATAAAAAAATGTAAATTCATTCAACTGGACATTAACAACTATTATCAATCTATTAACCCTATTTTACTAAATAAGGCACTTAGAACTAAATTATCTATGAAAGAAATTAAAATTATACTTGAAGCTCGAAAGACTGTAATATTACATGAAGGAAAATATTGGACCAGGAAAGACACACCAGACTGCTTTGATGTACCCACGGGCGCACAAAACTCCGCAGAAGTAACCAACTTAGTCAGAATATACCTACTGCACAAATCTAAAGAATTCCCTGAATTAGAAGGTGGATTATACCAGGATGATGTTCTATTCTTAGTTAGGAATCTCTAATAGAAAACTAGAACTCTACACAAAAAAGACTACATACCTTTTTTAAAAACCAAGGACTATCTATTACCATTGAAAATAATAACAACTCTGTTAACTTCCTAGGCATCAACATCAACTTTAATACTTCTATACCCACCAACCTTATACTAAACCTAACACCAATATTACATACATAAATGTGCACAGCAACCACCCCTATAACATTATAGAAACCCTGACCACTACCATAAAGAGAGGAATAAATCTACTATCATCTGACAAGAAAATATTTAACAAACATAAGGACTATTTTAACCTGATACTTAAGAAGGCAGAATGTAAATATGAAATTAAGTATAATAAAAACGACAACACTAGTACTAATCATATCAGACATAATCATGAAACAAACAACATAGATAATATTAGTGAATGAAAGTCATCTGACGAATTAAACTCTCATTAAGAGTCATAAATATAACATCAGCAAAAAAAAACAAACATCACTACAATAACTATACTAAAAAATATAACCAATATGAGCACCACAACCGAAATTTTACTAAGGAAAAAAATAAAATAAATTTTAGCAATTACCGCCTTCCTAACCACACTAATATAAATAAACCTAGGAATATCGACAACAAACACCACAACTATATAATTAAAGATAAAAATAAGAACATTAAGCCAGTAAACAGAAATAAAAAGAATAATCTAAGCATGCCAAATTACTTCAATAACATGCATAACCATAGCACTGAAATTAATAAGGATGGGAATAAAATAGTGAAAAAGAAACCAATACATTGTATTAGAAAAGGTGACCCAAACTTTTAATATAGCAAACAACAATAATACTACTTGGATTATAATCCCTTTTGCCAGACATTTAAAATCTAATTTTATTAGAGCCATTAGAATGATAATTAATAAAAACTTCAAAAACTCTAAATATGCTAAAATATTTAATAATAAAATAATTAGATTTGGATTTTCTGTTTCTCCAAATCTTTTTAGGATAATTTCTTCTTTTAACAATAAGAAACTATAATAAAAAAAACTAACTGAAACTGTACCTAGTACCTCCAATAATAATACTATTAATAATACATCTTATAATCCTACAATTAACAACAATACTGCTAATAACCATAACTCTATTAATCCAACAAAATAGAGATATAACACCACTACACCACCCACAAATTCAAATTATGATTGTTGCCTGTCAAGTAGATAGAAATTGTAAAATGAAAGAAGTTGTATACCAAGCAACTATTATAACTCAGGACTCCTCTAGATACATATACATAGGTTGCACCCAAAACTCAATTAAATCAAGAATTTCTAACCATAAATCTTCTTTTAGGGACCATCGAAAAGAGAATCGTACAGGACTGTCTAACAGAATTTGGCACCTCAAAAGAAACAATATTAATTTCTCCATTTCTTGGAAAATCCTATCTTCTTCCCCCTCTTATAGAAATAATAATAAAATTTGTAGGTTATGTTTAGAAGAAAGCTATAACATAATGAGAATGAATGGAAATTAGGTTACTACTAGGGATAAAAAGTTTTCTCATGTAAACACATGACCAAATTCTTATTCATTAATCTAAAATAACTCTTCACTCACCTTTTGCTTAGTTTGATATTTTAAAAAAAATATATCTATATATTACCTTTTAATATGAAATGTAATTACTCATCACATCACCTGTACATTACTATATCTTATACTATCTTTGTATGTTTTTTATTTAACATTTCCTTCTGACAAATGCATGACCCACTATATATAGGGCCATCACTTTATCTATGTCTCCCTATACAGTTTCCCTCCACACATTTGGATATAGGAACTTATATCTTTCCTTAGTATGTAATATACCTATACATTTTTGTATTCTATTTGTATACTGTGTCCAAAAAAAGATTTTTGTAATGGTAATCCCTTGGGGCAATCTTTCACTTTGACTCTCAGAATTGTCATCCGGATCAGCTGGTTTTGCTCGTTAATTTATGTAAAATTTTTTTATTTATTTACTTTTGTTTTAATGTCAAAGAGAGGAGAAAATGAAAGATGTAAGAACGTGTATATGAAATGGACGTGCGTATGTGTGTATATGAGAGAGTGAGAGAGTGCCACTTACACATACATGAGAACATACATGTTCACTCACTCACTCTCTCTCTCACACACACACATACATAGAAAAATGATGTAAGCATATGTATTGATGTAAGTACATATATATGACAACACACCCTTCACTCACTCTCTCGCTCATTTTCTCTCTCACTCTTCCTTTCTCTCTCTCTTTCACACGCATACCTTCATTTCATATGCATGTACATACATCTTTAACTTTCTCCTCTCTTTCACTTTAAAACAAAAGTAAATAAATAAGAAAATTTTTACAGAAATTAACGAACTTGCCATTCACTTTAAAATAATTTTAAAAAAAACATTAAGATATTGTGTGTTTAAAGAAAGCTAAAATATAAATACTTACTGTACAAACAACTTACATTTTTGAAATCACATTCAGTTAAAAATATTTCTAAATGATTAGAATAATGTGTACGTCAAAAAGTCAATGTTGTTTTTTCTTAGAGAGTTTGAAGTCCAGAAGACTATGTGTGTATATGTCACAGATAGTGGACATGTGTTTGAGTCAATTGACACATTATGACATTCATTATATGTGTGTGTATTCTGTATGTGTGATGACATCATGGAAGCCATGTATTTTTTCGTCAAAAAATAACGAACAAAAATTGTGTTTAATCATTCTCATTAATAAATAGAGTTCAGATATCACAAAAATTTGTACTGCACTGCCGAAGGTAAGTATGAAAATAAATATACAAAACAAAATTAAGATAAAATATACTATTTCTGAAATATTTCAGGTACACACAAGCATCTCTAGAGTTTTAGTATTAAGATGGAATGAAATAAAATATGAATTAATATCTATGTTATTGCCTTTAAGAAGTTTTTGTCTAGCACTTGAGAATAAGAGTGCTTCTCTCTCTCATTCTCTCTCCCATACATATATATATATATATTGTGCATCAATAGCCAGCTGGAAAAGATGTTTTCCTGGGGCTAAAAGGTAGTAACACCATTCTAATCAGAACTGCCACTTCATGTTGGCAAATAAACTTTATTCTGTAGTACTGTTACTACTTATTTCTCACTCAGAGATTTAAAATTAATTGTTTTCCTCCTTATATATATGTATATGTTATATATATATACATACATATATATATATATATATAATATATATATATATATATATATATATAATATATATATATATATATATATACATACATATATATATATGTATACATATATATACTTTATTTAAAAGCAGCAGAAATTCAACAAAACCTGTTACAGGTTTTGTTGAATTTCTGCTGCTTTTAAATAAAGCATATTACTCTACCCCTGGTATTTGAGTACTCTTTTTTCCACCTTGTTTCACATTTATGTGTTTACTCCAGTATACATATATATATATATATATATATAATATATATATATATATAATATATATATATATACATATACATATATATATATACATATATATACATATATATACATACACATATGTACATATATAAATTGCATATACACACACACACACATCTTTATCCGTAGGAAATTGATGACATCATAAACAATTTTGAGTATATTGTCATGCAACAACAAAACTTTCTTCAACAATAGGTTTCGGCGATTGGTGCGAATTGCTGGCTCCAGTTTGTTAACCAACAAAGCACTGTGTCTTGCACTGTTGATCGTACACCCCTTTTCCAGAGAAATCAGATCATTGCTCTTTATTCTTCTTTGGTGCAGATTGCTAGTGGAGTGGTCATGCTTACACTGTAGAGCTAGGAAGGAAAATGGCACGATCAGTCTTGAACTTCGATCACGTGACCACAATAGTACCAACTATAAGCATATATGTGCAGGAGTCAGTGCGACAATAATAATGATATGTTGTGGTGAAAGTGCAGATAATTTTTGAATTCCCCTCATATATACATACATATGCTGCCATTAACATTGACTATAGAAGGATAATTGAAATGTGAGTGTAAGTAATTTTCAATAAATATTTACTTTCTTTAAATATTCTCATTATTGAATATAAAGATTTACTTAAAAACCTATGAATAAGGTCAATACAAAAGGATCCGTATACAGTTGAAAATATCTTGGGAAAAAAAGACTAAACAATTAGTGCAGCATTAACTCTCAAACTAACCTACTTTGCAGTAAATGTCATACATTACACTACTCTTTTACTCTACGGTTTTACTTGTTTCAGTCATTTGACTGCGGCCATGCTGGAGCACCACCTTTTGTCGAGCAAACTGACCCCAGGACTTATTCCTTGTAAGCCTAGTATTTATTCTATCGGTCTCTTTTGGCGAACCATTAAGTTACAGGGACGTAAACACATCAGCATCGATCAGTTGTCAAGCAATATTGGGGGTACAAACACAAACACACAAACATATAGACATATATATATGATGGGCTTCTTTCAGTTTCTGTCTACCAAATCCACTCACAAGGCTTTGTGTTGGTCCGAGGCTTTAGTAGAAGACACTTGCCCAAGGTGCCACACAGTAGGACTGAACCCGGAACCACGTGGTTGGTAAGCAAGCTACTTCCCACACAGCCATTCCTGCGCCTATGTAACAAAATTTTAATTTATATTTGTCTTTGCCCAGTAAGTGTTTTTTCTATTTGTTCCAATCTAGAAATCAAAAGAAATGACTACTATTCCCTTCAAATCTTGCTTTTGTGACCTGGACATCAATGTTTTGAAACTGACCTGTTTTCCATTACATTTCAGACAGATTCAGTATTGAATTACTGAAGCTGAAATATCATTATAGCAAATATTCTGCTCAATATCACAAATTTGCTTGTCAGTTGCTTGACCATAACCACTTGAGCATGTCTCTTAGTGGCTGACAACATGTGCATTGCTGATCATGAGCAGGGTCAGTGAAGGAACATAATAGCTATGTGTTGAGAGAGATTCTGTGGGGTTTGAATAAATGTAACAAAAGTAAAGTTTGAACAAAATATTAGCCATTTTTCATACTTTCTAGGGATAAACAAATAGGAAATAACAGTTGTTACCCAGTAGTTAGAGTGTTGGGCTCACAATCATAAGGTAGTGAGTTCGATTCTCAGAAAAGGTTGTGTTCTTGAGCAAGATACTTTATTTCACATTGCTCCAGTTCACTCAGACATAGAAATGAGTTGTGATGTCACTGGTGTCGAGCTGTATCAGCTTTTGCCTTTCTCTTGGATAACATTGGTGGCATACAGAGGAGAGGCTGGCATACAGAGGAAAGGCAGTGAGCTGGCAGAAACATTAGCATGCCGGGCGAAATGCTTAGCAGTATTCCATCTGCCATTATGTTCTGAGTTTAAATTCCGCTGAGGTCGACTTTGCCTTTCTTCATTTCAGGGTCGATAAATTAAGTACCAATTATGCACTGGGGTCGTTCTAATCAACTTACTCTCTTTGTCTATTCTTGTTTGTCCCCTCTATGTTTAGCCTCTTGTGGACAATAAAGAAATAAGAGAGGAGAGGCTAGTATGCATGACGACTGCTGATCTTCCACAAACAACCTTGCCCAGACTTGTGCCTTGGAGGGGAACTTTCTAGGTGCAATCTCATGGCCGTTCATGATTGAAGGGGGTCTTTACCCTTTATCTTTAACCCAAGGACAAAAATCGTGTTACAGTGTTATTAAAGTTACTGGTTGTTCCACATTATTACAAAAGAAAAAAACATTTCAACACTGTCAGCACATATGCTTGGATTGAAAGGACAAATATATCCAATAATAAAGAAGTATTTGATAATGGCACTGTTTACATTTTCAATCATGCATTTGATATATGTCTAAATTTTGGGGTTGATGACAAGAAATCAATGAAACCTATGTTGGCCGATAGTTACCAAGTATGCAGTGGCCCAGTGAAAAATGTTAAAAGTCGAAAACAATGTCATTGTTAATGACAATGGTGTCTAAGAGCTTGCATATAGAAATATATATATATACACATATATATCATTGTGACTGTTCATTTTTAGTAGGCAGCATGCACTGTCACATCAATCAATTACTGATCTCGGTCTTTCAGTAGCGATGAAATATTTCTCTGTTCAAGTGCCAAATATTTAGATAAGAATTTTATCAAGGTGTCACCTGTCATTTTACATCAATGCATCATTCTCTATAACTAATAAAGCTATTGTCATTTTTTATGACATTGCTATAGTATGTATGTATGTACGTGTGTAGGTGTGTGTGTGTGTGTGTGTGTGTGTGTGTGTATGTGTGTGTGTGTGCATGAAGGCACATGGCTCAGTGCTTAGAGCATCAGGCTCACAGTCATGAGATAGTGAGTTCAGTTCCTGGACTAGACTGTGTTTTGTGTTCTTGAGCAAGACACTTTATTTCATGTTGCTCCAGTTCACTCAGCTATAGAAAAATGTTGCAACATCACTGGCGCCCAACTGTATCAGCCTTTGCCTTTCCCATGGATAATATCGCTGGCATGGAGAGGAGAGTCTGGGATGTATGGGCAACTGATACTATTTCATAAAAAAAATCTTGCTCAAACTTCTGCTTCAGCAGGGAACTTTCTTGGTGCAATCCTATGGTCATTCATGACTGAAAGGGGTCTTTTTTTTTATATTCATATATACATATATATATATATACATATATATATATATATATATATATATATATATATATATATATATATATATATATACACACATACATACATACATACATACATACATACATACATACATACATACATACATATACATATATTTCATCGCTACTGAAAGACCGAGATCAGTAATTGATTGATGTGACAGTGCATGCTGCCTACTAAAAATGAACAGTCACAATGATATATATGTGTATATATATATACATATATATACATACATTTACATATATGTATGTATATATGTATGTATGTATATATATACATACATACATGCATATATATACACACACACACACACACATATATATATATGTATGTATGTATGTAAGTATTTATCTATATATACTGTAAAACATTAGAGTCGAGGATACTTAGTAGCCATTGAAAACATACAAAGACTGTTTGCTTCACTTAAATATTTATTTGGTGTCAAAATTTTCACTGAGTCAACCGTGACTTGGTCAATGACATGATTGCCCTCCGAGAGTAAAGTGAACAATTTTCACTGCTGTGTCTCCCACACTGTAACTGTTTTAACTTCAACACAGTCTCAGATCAAATCAAATCAAGTATACGTTTAGTTTTAGATAGATAGGTAAATAAACAGAAAGATAGATAGATTCATACATGCATACATACATATATACATACATACATATATACATGTGTGTGTGTGTGTGTATGAGGTGGTATCAAAAAGTTCCAAGACTAGTCTCTTTTTCTCTCTTTTCTCTTTTACTTGTTTCAGTCATTTGACCGCGGCCATGCTGGAGCACCACCTTTAATCAAGCAACTCGACCCCAGGACTTATTCCTTGTAAGCCCAGTACTTATTCTATCAGTCTCTTTTGCCAAACCGCTAAGTGACGGGGACATAAACACACCAGCATCGGTTGTCGAGCAATGCTAGGAGGACAAACAGACACACACACACACACACATATATATATATATATACATATATACGATGGGCTTCTTCCAGTTTCCGTCTACCAAATCCACTCACAAGGCTTTGGTCGGCCCGAGGCTATAGTAGAAGACCACTTGCCCAAGGTGCCACGCAGTGGGACTGAACCCGGAACCATGTGGTTGGTAAGCAAGCTACTTACCACACAGCCACTCCTGCGCCTATCACAGCCACTTCTGCGCCTATTAATGTTGAATATAAAATAACTTATTTACCTAAATTTTAATATCATCTCCATAAGCTTGACAAAACATGCCCAATGTCTCTGTAGCAGACTTCCCAAGTTTAAGGCAAAATTTCACTGACTTTTTGTTCCTGTCCATGACAAAAGTCAAATTTCACAGCAATGTCACTCGGCACACAGCCTCATGAAGGTCACTGCTAGCTCTCACTGTGCACACAACCATGTGCTGCCATCTGTTGGTGCACTACAGAACTAGTCCAGCAACATTTTGATACCACCTCATATATGTAAGTATAAACAAATAGGAGGGGGACAAAAAATTGGTGCATTGAACAAAAATACCCCGTGGTATGCTATACCATTGTGCATATACAAATACATTTCTTTACACTCAAGTCAACCTTATGTATTTCCTCTTATAAAGTAGCAGCAGTAGTAGCAGCAGCAGCAGCAGCAGCAGCAGCAGCAGTAGTAGTAGTAGTATAGTAGTAGTAGTAGTAGTAGTAGTAGTAGTAGTAGTAGTAGTAGGGGGATGGGAGTTCTTAGCACCAAGTCAGTCACAATATCTTTTCTATGATCCCAGTGTGTCCATTGAGGGAGATTTGGCTGCTAATTATAACAGTCAGACCTATGATCAAAAGTACTGACATGGCTATTCTGTCTTGCATAATTTTTCAGACATATCAGTGCAACTAGGAACACATTATTTAAGAATTTCTTCCTTTTTGAAAGAAAGTACATGATACGGGAGTTTCGGGCATTATTCTAGCAGGTCAAATGACCATGGCCAAGTTCCCTTGTTTCCTTGTAGCTGAATGTTTATAAACCTGGAACCATGTTAATCAGTTCCAAATGAAATATAAGGTAAACATCCAATCCAAGCAGAATTTGAACACTACACTAAAAATGAGCTGAAGGAAGGACCCAGTTGCCAGGCATTGGTGAAATAAATTACATCCTGTACCTACAAAGCAGAGGTCCAGTATGACCATAGTCCAATGACTGAAACCAATAAAAGAATAAAAGAATAAAGAACAAAGGCAAAGATTACACCTTAGCAGGGCTTAAACTTGAGACCAAGAAACATGAAAGAAATGGAAGTTAAAATTGAAACCTGACAGGATTTGAAACCAGAACCACGAGGAGCAAAACTATATACAGTAATACTTTTATTTGGGTTCATGTTACAGTGCCTGTCAATAACATTGCTCTTCTGAGACAGCAAACTGGTAGAATTGTTAACATGCCAGGCAAAATGCTTAGCGACTTTTCATCTGTCTTTATGTTCTGAGTTCAAATTCCACCATGGTCAACTTTGACATTTTGAATTCTATGTCATTAATTATTGGTTGATAGTATTGATGATGATAATTATAATGATGATGTGTGTGTGTGTGTGTGTGTGTAACTATTTATCATACAGGAGGGAAGTTTGTCTATTGTATCAAACCCAGTACATGACTAGTCCTTTATCCCAAGAGAACAAAAGGCCAAGTTGATCTTGGTAGTATTTGAATTCTGAACATAGAGAGCTAGAACATAACTGTAAGAAAATTTGCACTGATATTCTAATGATCCTGCCAATCTGTTGTTCACTTTTGGATAATAATGGCTTTTCCAAAAACAAAAACAAAGGAAGAAGAAAGCGTGAAACAAGAGAAAAAGAAAATAAGAAAAATAAAAAATGAAAAATATTAAAATTGTCATCAGCATATCACACTAAAAGTATACAAACCACTAGAAGACATAACACTGTGAAATTGTTTGAGATGAAATCTTTTCAAAGACCTGTATTAAAATACAATAAATATCCAAGTGAGAAAAACATCATCACTGCAGTAACTCATGATGATAACCAGCACCTTTCACCTTTGTTGAGGTTGTCAATGCAGTGCAGTCAATACACATTTTAATGGCATGTATACATTTAGTAAGATATTCAGATGGCAATTTAAATCTAATACTGTTTTAACTGTCAATAGTATGTCTTTAAAAAAAATAACAAATTCCGTAATAATTATAATAGCTTCTAATTTAGGTACAAGGCCAGCAGTCTCAAGGGTAGGAAATTAATTGATAGCATTAACTCCAATGTATGACTGGTACTTTATTTCATCGACCCTGATAGAATGAAAGGTAAAGTTAACCTCAGTAGAATTTGAACTCAGAACATAAAGTTTTTTTTTTTATATATACCCGGAGAGGGTAGCCACAAAAAGACACACACCAGACATTCCATCCATTTTCCAGCTCAAAGAGGCAAGCCCCATTCTATGCTAGGGTCAAGGCATAGAATGCAAACCGCCCCGCCAATATCAGCAGCGGGGCCCAACAGCATATGCTGGTTTACCCCCACCACATCATGCTGGTTCTGTACCCATTTGAGCATCATCAAATTCACTCACCCATCCACAGACACTCTCCAAGCTTTCCTATCATTTATAAACTCTTTTCTCTCACTCACTCCAATACTTCTAACCACCAAAGCTTCCATCACTCCATCCAGCCATCCACACAAACCGAGGTCTGCCTTTGTTTCTGCTGCCTACCACTTCTGCCTTCATCACCCTCCTTACCATCCGCTTCCTCATCCATCCTCTCCATGTGGCCAAAACACCCCAACATTTTCTCTGATGCTCTAACAATTCTGGCACCTTGCTGCCTTACTGGGTTTGTTATAATGTTGCACTGTTGGTATTAATTACTAAACACTAAGTTCCAGGCATTGTCTTCTCTTTGATATTCAAGGATGGAAGAACATAAGAAAAAATATATCCAAAAGAAATACAGAATTTTGTTTGAGAAAAACACTTTTTTAAGTAATAATAATGATGATGATGATGATGATGATGATGATGATGATGATAATAATATTAATCATGATGATGATGAGGAGGAGGATATCACTACTACTGTTGATTTATCCTCCTATTCATCATCATCATCATCATCATCATTACCATTAAGAAAATATTACAATTGATCACAATAATCAGAACACTGATGAGACAAGATGGTGGTGGTGGTGGTTAATAATGAAGACCATGCTAATGGTGAAGATGAGGATGTTGACATAGTTAACAACAATGATGATGACGACGACAACAATGACAACGACGATGACAATGAGGAGGAGGAGGGGGAGGAGGGTAATAATGGCAATTATGGAAAAAGTGATAGTGAGAATATGACAATGATGGCAATTAGAATATGACGAGTGAGAACGAGAAGGCAATGACGATGTTCATGCTGACAGTAGCACAATCACATGATGATGATGATGATGCCAACGACGAAGGGGACACTGATGACAATAATAACAATGCTGGTGGTGGTGGTGGTAGTAGTAGTGATGGTGGTGGTGGTGGTGGTGGTTGTAGTGGTGGTTGTAGTGGTGGGGGGGATGGTGTTGGTGGTGTTGGTGGTGGTAGTGGTAGGGGTAGTGGTGATTGTGATAACAATGATGGCGATGACGATGATAATGATGGCGATGACGATGATAATGATGGCGATGACGATGATGATGATGACAGCGGTTATGTTTTAATAATTGAACTAGCCTCTTCCAGATGAAATACAATAGTTTACCCTGGAGTAGAAGACATCCAATAAATTATGTTTTGCAGTACACGTTTCTTAACCTGTCATTTATTTTAATATTGGTAAAGATGTCAAAAACAAACAACAGTGCACACAACTACAATGCGACACATAACAGCAACAACAACAACAAGAGTGGAGGCACAATGGCCCAGTGGTTAGGGCAGTGGACTCACGGTTTTAAGAATGCGGTTTCGATTCCAAGATTGGACATTGTGAGTGTTTATTGAGCAAAAAACACCTAAGCTCCACGATGCTCCGGCGGATGGTGGTGGTGAACCCCACTGTACTCTTTCACCATAACTTTCTCTCACTCTTTCTTCCTACTTCTGCCACAAAGCAGAGGAATCCTGGTGTAACCCGCTATAGTATGGTAAACTTTCAGACCCTAGTCTAGATTGTGGATCCTCTGTACCCCAGGATGGTTCAGCTCTCCACCCATTAAAAGCCACCATTTACGGAATGAGGATAACAACGTAGCTTTCGCGCCTGTGTAACTGCCAGTCTATTGCATGTGGTGGGTGGATCTTCAAGTTGCTACATGCATTCTTAGTAGCTTAGAGTAGGCTCGAATTAGAGATTATTCTTTGTGGCTAATGGCATGATTGGAAGAAGAAGAAGAAGAAGAAGAAGAAGAAGGAGGAGGAGGAGGAGGAGGAGAAGAAGAAGAAGAAGAAGAAGAAGAAGAAGAAGAAGAAGAAGAGAAGAAGAAGAAGAAGAAGAAGAAGAAGAAGGGCAACACCAACTATGTTGGGGTAAGTATGTATCATTAGCACACACAGAGGCAACATAACAAATGTTGTCGTTATCATTATCATCATCATCATTTAATGTCTGTTTTTCTATGCTAGCATGTGTTGGACAGTTTGACAAGAGCTAGCAAGCTCAAGGGCTACACCAGTCTCCAGCCATCTGTTTTGGCATGGTTTCTTCAGCTGGATGCCCTTCATAATGCCAACCACTTTACAGAGTGTACAGGGGGCTTTTTAAGGGTGTTGGCATGGATGCTCTTTATATGGTACTGGTATGGATGCTTTTTTATGTGTCACAGTGTAATAAACATCTTTATCACATGCAATCATCTTTATAACAAAGAAACCATCATTTAACCATGCAACCATCTTTATAACAAGGAAACCATCATTTAACCATGCAATCATCTTTATAACAAGGAAACCATCATTTAACCATGCAATCATCTTTATAACAAGGAAACCATCATTTAACCATGCAATCATCTTTATAACAAGGAAACCATCCATTTTCCATGCTGGCATGGGTTGGACAGTCTGACGGGAGCTGAAAAGCCAGAGGGTTGCACCAGGCTCCTTTCGTCTGTTTTGGTAACGTTTCTACAGCAGGATGCGCTTCCTAATGCCAACCATTTTACCAAGTGTACTGGGAGTGATTTCTAAACAGCACCAGCACGGGTGCTCTTTACATGATGCCACTACAAGTTGTTTTCATGTAGTGTCATGTAATAAACATCTTCATCACATGCAATCGCTTTTATAACAAGAAGTAAAGATTCTTTCCACAAAAAAGGAAACCATCATTTAACAACTGTTTTCGATGCTGGCATGAGTTGGGACAGTCTGGAGGGCTACACCAGGCTCCAGTTATTTGTTTTGGCATGGTTTCTATAGCTGATGCCCTTCCTAATGTCAATTACTTTACAGAGAGTATTTGGGGTGCTTTCTAAGTGGCACCAGCAGAGATGCTCTTTACATGGTGCTGGTACAGATGCTTTTCATGTGGTATCATTTAATAAGCATCTTTATGTTGTTGTTGTTGTTTGTTCCTTCTCAAGCCATGCCTGGCTCATAAGGGCCGGTTTCCTGGTTTTGTTGGCGTATAGGTTCTTCACCTGGCGGGGACACCAGTTTTTTTCAGGTGAGCTGCTAGATGCAGGAAGAAAGAGTGAAAGATGTGATGAAAGAGTCAGCAGAAGTTAGCCATTACTTTCTGCTGGAGCCGCAAAGGCTTTTAGGTGTCTTGCTCATAAACACACACATTGTCCTGTCTGGGATTTGAACCCACGATCCCTTGGCCGCAAGTCCGCTGCTCTAATCACTAGGCCATGTACGTCCACAAGCATCTTTATAGTATGCAATAATTTTTATTACCAGAAGTAAAAATTCCTTCCACACAACAAAGGAAACCAAAAACAAAACAACAACAAAAAACACTGAAATTATTTCCATTTGTTTTTCAGAAATGTTTTTGCATGACAGGACACACTGATTAGTCTTTTAGCAGTGTTAGTAGTAGTAGTAATAGTAGTAGTAGTCATAGTAGTTAATGGAGTTGAATTTCTTGGAAAGAGTGTGTGGCATACATTTTTTGTTTTTTGTATGCATTATTATTTTTCATTTCTTTTTCTTTCAGATTAACATAACAGAATTTTAAAAACAAATATTTTCATTAATTAAAAAAAAAAACATTTACATATCAGAAGAAATGGGGAAAAAAGAACTCTCTAGTTTTCCTTTCTTTCTCTGCGTGAATCTTACCAAGAAATCGGTGATTTTTATAAAGACTAACCAAGAGTTGATAAGAGATTTTCTTAAGCCATACATAATAAAACAAAACAGAATATATATATATATGAAGTATGAGAATACTTTTAATAACCATTTTTTGCATTTTTCTTTACACTGGAATAACAATAATAATAATGATAAAACTACTACTATTATTATTATTATTATTATTATTATTATTATTATTATTATTATTATTATTATTGTCATCATCATCATCATCATCATCATCATCATCTTTGTCATTATCTTTATCAAGGTTATCATTTTGTGATCATCACTATCATCATCATCATCATCATTATCCCCACAACCACCATTATTATTGTTGATGATGATGATGATGATGATGATGATGATGATGCTGGTGATGATGCTGTTGTTGTCTGGTTTTGAAAATAAATAACTTAAACAGCTTAGGTAACCTTTTACTCCATTTTAGTAAAATAGTGACATATCACATTTAATACTCTGCAATATATATATATTTTTTTCTATTCCTTTTTCTATTCTTTTCTCTTACATTTATTCGTTTCTTAATTTCTTTTTCCTTTAAATAATATGAAACAGAAAACATTGAAGATGTGTAAATAAAAACTTTTTTTTCTTACTCTTGTGCTTTATTCTATTTATTTATTTGATTTGTTTATTTTTACACATTTCTGAACTTCTGAATAATACATGTTTGAAAGTAGGAGAATATAGTATAATGTAATATAATACAATACAATACAATACAATATAATATAATATAATATAATATATATAATATAATATAATATAATACAATATTACAAAAAAAAACCCAAATTCCTGAGAAAATGTGTGGAAATATTTCAATGTTTCCAGAAGAGTTAGTTTATAAATATATTTCAGTTTCAGTAAGTAAATAAGATGATGTATGTGTCTCCATGTGTATGTATATGTTTGTGTACATGCATGTATAGTATACTCTCTTTCTATCTCTCTCTCTCTCTCTCTCACACACACACACATAGAGTCTGTAAGAGTTTACAAATCAGATAAAAAAACAAAAAAAAAAGTCGAAGAATGACAATCCATATCCTCTCAAATGCAAACGCAATCAAAAATGGACAGAAATTCAATAATTCATACCAAAACAAACTGATCTACCACAATACGTTTACAAACAATAACAATAGAAGAACAGGCCAAAATAGACTGTCAAACTACAGAAATGGTATAAATCTACTCGAAACAAACCAGCAGACTAAGAAAGATTGTATAACAATAATACTTGACATAAACACACTGGAAGCCCACTCTCCAAAAAAGTGGAACACTACAACAGGTAGGATAGAATGGCATTCCACACAAAGCAAAATATTTTCCTTTAAGAAGCAGGATTTCCAATGAAACTGATGGAAAATATTAATGATACAAAAATTCAAAGATTCAAGGAAATATGAGAGCCAAAAGTAACAAATTTATCCCACTGAAATCTATATATATAAAGCTGAAATTGTCTGAGTGTGGTAGGTTTGGTAGCCTTCAACTAACACTATCTCCTCCGAGACCCTGCGAGCAAGTTGACCAAAATTGAGAGTATGATAGAAGAAGGCTTGCTCTTCACTCTGTGGAAGATAAAATTCAAATCAGACCATGTTAACACCAAAAATTATTTACACCAAAAAGGTGCTTTTTTTTTTCTATGAAAGTCCCTATTTTTTACGATTTTTTTTACTGCTGTGTCGCCATTTTTCAGTGTATTTCAACCAGAAAAATGTTTACTTAAAGAGAATAACAAGCTACATAATGCAAAATTTTTACTTTTCAAAAATTCCAATTCTAAAGAGTTGAAACAAACCCGAGCAATGCCAGGTGATACTGCTAGTCTTATGATAAATGGAATAAGTTTTGACAGTACGAACTTAAATTGATACCCATCACAGCATTTCTTATCAAATATACTGAGAAATTTTGCAGAAAACTTCATCTTCAAGAATTTTTCTAAATGAAAATTATGAAGAACAGGAATACACATTTAGAGGAACATTTAACATGTTTGAATAGATCAGGAAACTCAAACATTACAGCAATTCCTATAAAGATTAAACATTACAAAAGCAAAGCAAAAAACATTGGAATGTCTACAGAAAGATTCCTTTATAAGTCATTAAAGAAACTGACAAAGGAAGAGCTATTGTAATAACGAACTAGATCCATTACAGGAAAATGACCTTATATCAGTTAAATCTTTTATCTTTCACTTGTTTCAGTCATTTGACTGTGGCCATGCTGGGGCACTGTCTTGAATGGTTTTAGTCAAACAAATCAACAAAAGGACTTTTTTTAATCCTAGTACATATTCTATCGCTCTCTTTAACCAAACTGGCTAAGTTATGGGGATGTAAACACACCAGCATGAATTGTCAAGTAGTGGTGGGGAACAAATACAAACAAGCACCCACATAGATATGTACATATATACAACGGGCTTCTTTCAATTTCCATCTACCAAATCCATTCACAAGGCTTTGGTTGGCCTGAACCTATAGCAGAAAAATTGGGACTGAACCCAGAACCATGTGATTGGGAAGCAAGCTTCTTACTGCATAGTCAGGCCTGTGTCTAGACGATGATTTTTTCAAAAAAAAAAATGGAAACCTACACAGGGAAACAAACAATGAGAAAAATTGAAAAAATAATGAACAAATTAAGAAGAAATTTAACAAAAAAGTACTTAAATTATCTAACTAAAATCTTGATGTAAAAACAAGCAACTATCAAAAACTCAAAAATCTTCAGAAATTCATAAATAGACTTTCAAATCATATTTCATAAAAAGTAAAAAAAAAACAGACGATTTTAGTTAACTCTGCTGTAACTAGCCTCTGTATAAATATCCTTTATGGATTAAGACTGGAGGCAATGAAAGCTTGACTAGGCAAATACCCACATCTAATTCAGGAAAGATTCTCAAAACATTTCATTATTACAAATGATTACAAATGATGCTTGAAAACTACTTTTTATTTGATAATGAGAATTACCTTGAAATAAATGGTAGGGTGACAGGCAAAACAGTCACTCCCACTTTTGCAACGCTAATAATAAGATTCTTAGAAGAAAAATCTGTTAATTTCATTTACAGCATTATCTATAGCTATTTGTTTGGTTGGTTAGCTTTATTTTATTTTTGTTTTGTTTTGTCTCGTTTTTGTTTAGTTAAATTGATACCCAGCACACCAGATCTTATCAAACATACTGAGAAATTTTGCAGAAAACTTCATCTTCAAGAATTTTTTTCCTAACGAAGATTATGAAGAACAAGAATACACATTTTGAGGAACATTTAAAATACTCTTTTATTCTCTCTTTTACTTGTTTCAGTCATTTAACGGCGGCCATGCTGGAGCACTACCTTTAGTCGAGCAAATCGACCCCGGGACTTATTCTTTTTGTAAGCCCAGTACTTATTCTATCGGCCTTTTTTGCCGAACCGCTAAGTGACGGGGACATAAACATACCAGCATCGGTTGTCAAGCAATGCTAGGGGGACAAACACACACATATATATATATGCATATATACGACAGGTTTCTTTCAGTTTCCGTCTACCAAATCCACTTACAAGGCATTGGTCGGCCCGGGGCTATAGCAGAAGACACTTGCCCAAGATGCCATGCAGTGGGACTGAACCCGGAACTATGTGGTTGGTTAGCAAGCTACTTACCACACAGCCACTCCTGTCTGAATAGATCAGCAAACTTCCTATAAAAATTAAACATTACAAAAGCATTAGGTTTAGCCATTTTATTGGCTTTGTTTTATTGGTTTTGTTTTAATGTTTTTATTGTTTTTGGTTGTCCTTATTATCATCGTCGTTTAGTGTCTACATCCATGGTGGCATGGACAGTTTGACAAGATTCAACAGATCAGAGGACGGCACAAGGCTTAGAGTCTGTTTAACGTGGTGTCTAAGACAAGATGTCCTTCTTAATGGCAACCACTTTACAGAGTAATATTGGGTGCCTGCTTTTTCATGTTACCAGCATTAATGAGCTCACAAGACATGACCCCAGGATTGAGGGAGCATGCAGTTGAGAGAGGTGGCTTCTGACATGTGTTGTATTTGTACATAAAAGAAATTAGACCAACTGAATGGATTTGGAGGGGGTTAGTGGTGAATTGGTTGTAATTTAGATTACTTTAACCTCTATTACTTGTTTCAGTCATTTGACTGTGGCCATGCTGGAGCACCACCTTTAGTCGAGCAAATCGACCCCAGGACTTATTCTTTGGAAGCCTCTAGTACTTATTTTATCAGTCTCTTTTGCCGAACCGGTAAGTTACGGTGACATAAACACACCAGCATCAGTTGTCAAGCGATGTTGGGGGGACAAACACAGACACACAAACATATACACACTTGCACACACACATACACACACACACACACACGCACACACACATATATATACAACGGGCTTCTTTCAGTTTCCGTCTACCAAATCCACTCACAAGGCTTTGGTTGGCCCGAGGCTATAGTAAGAGACACTTGCCCAAGGTGCCGCGCAGTGGGAATGAACCTGGAACCATGTGGCTGGTAAGCAAGCTACTTATCACACAGCCATTCCTGCGCCTATAATCAAGTATTGTGTGGTGGGTGTCTGCAATTTAAAGAGTAAAGCACTAAAAAAGTTAACTCAAAATAAAATATGCAGTGAGAAGAAAAAATTATATCAGTTGAAGGCTATTGTCTTTTATTCTGTTGCCATTTATTTCATATTTTTCAACATGATCCGGAGACAGGGAAGAATGAAAGCCTCAGTCTTGACTTAGTGAGATGATAGTAAATGAAATACTAATTCAATATACAGAAAAATATATTTGTTTGCTGCCATATGAAAATTGGATTCTTTATAAATTATAGTCTTGAGATTACCCACATTATAAATAAATAATAACCAGATATGTGTCTGCCTATTTAAAGCATGAAGAATTAAAAAGCTACAGTAGAATATACAGCCGAATATTATGAATGATAAGACAAGAATATATTATTAACCAAAGACAAAAGTTACATCTCTCTCTCTCTTTTTATTTGTTTTTTTTTGCTGAGAATAGGAAATAGGAAACAATATTGCATAGGTACTGCATTTTTAATGCACTTCAGTAGAAATGAAACATTGTTCTGCTGCACCAAAATGGCTTTCCTTTTTCCTTTTATTTGTTTCAGTCATTTGACTGAGGCCAAGCTGGAGCACCGCTTTTAGTGGAAGAAATCAACCCCAGGACTTACTCTTTATAAGCCTAGTACTTATTCTATCGGTGTCTTCTGCTGAACTGCTAAGTTACAGGTACATAAACACATCAACATCGGTTGTCAAGTGACAAACACAGACACACAAACACACACACACGCATGTATATATATATATAATTATAACAATAAGGGTTTTGCAACAAGTTGCTTGACCGCATACCGAAAATTGTAATGAAATATATATATATATATATATATATATACGATGGGCTTCTTTCAGTTTCAGTCTACCAGAACCACTCACAAGGCTTTGGTCAGCCCATGGCTATAGCAGAACACACTTGCCCAAAATTCCATGCAGTGGAACTGAACCCGGAACCATGTGGTTGGTAAGCAAACTACTTACCACACAGCCACTCTTGTGTCTGTGAATGAATCGCAAATTAAATATATAGAAATGCATATCTGATGGTAAATATTCTTTGGTATTATTTAGTAATAAGGCAGTGAGCTGGCAGAATATGTTAGCAGGCTGGACAAAATGCATCACATCATTTCTTCCGGGTTTTATGTCCTGAGTTCAAATTCTACTACAGTTGACTTTGCATTTTATTCTTTCACTGTTGATAAAATAAGTACCAGCTGAGCACTTGGGTAGATGTAATCAACTTACCCCCTCTCTCAAAAATTGCTGGCCTTGTACCAAAATCTGAAACTGATATTATTTAGTTTTTCTTATTATTTATGCGCCCTTTTTCAAACCTAGCCAGGCTCATGGGCCCAGTTTCCCAGTTTCTATGGCGTATGTGTTCCCTCCAGCTGGATGGGATGCCAGTCCATTGCAGCATTACCCAAGAAACAGGAAGAAAGAGTGAGAGAAAGTTGGGGTGAAAGAGTACAACAGGGGTCGCCACCACCCCCTGCCGGAACCTCATGGAGCTTTAGGTGTTTTCACTCAATAAACACACACAACGCCCAGTCTGGGAATTGAAACTATGATCCGCTGCCCTAACCACTGGGTCATTGCACCTCCACAGATATTATTTAGTAATGATATAAAGTACAGTTGTCATCTATCTGCAATAAAACAGTAGCTTAGTTGAAGTGGCTGAGTTCCTTTTGAGTGTTTGGCCTCATGGAAGCAATGACTGAGAACTTTGGCATTATGTCGTGCTTGAGAAGAAGAACCATCAAGCTGAGCAAAATCACAGTCTCGACAGATACTGGTGTTGCACAAATGGCACCCATGCTAGTGGCACATAAAAGCACCCTTCACACTCTCAGAGTTGTTGGTGTTAGGAAGGGCATCCAACTGTAGAAAACCATGCCAAATCAGACTGGAGTCTGGTGCAGCCTTCCAAATTACTAGCCCTGGTCAAACCATCCAACCCATGCCAGCATGGACAACAGAAGTTAAACGATGATAATGATGATGATATAGTTGTAAGACTGTGAACTCTTTACACACTAGACTGCTATATATGTAGTGAAAAACAATTAGGTTTCTTACACGGAGAGTAACTTTTCACAAAAAATCAAATAACACACCTCATTAAGAACAACTCTCTGTAATCTATAGATACTGTTTATCCTGAGCAATGCCAGGTATTCTACTAATATGAGTGTATGCATGTGAATGTACGTGTATGTGTGAGTGAGTGTGTGTCTGTGTATGTGTGTGTTTATGTTTATGCTGCTTAAAACTAATGTACTATAACATAATAGTGTGACAAATACACATTGATAAAATAAGTACCAAAAGTTTTTTTTAAATAAGTACAGGAGTCAATAGCCTTGATGAAACCCTTTAAGGCAGTGTTTCAACATGGCCACAGTACAAAACCAATAAGAGGCTAAATGTGTAAAAGAATATATATTTAAAATATTTACTATCTGTCGGTACAAATAATACAAACAGAATAAATGTTGTACCAATAGCATATCTCTTCAATTTTAATCCTTAGTTTATCAGTGAATTGCCTTATGAATTATTAGGGTGTTTGGAAAGTTACTGCACTTTTTCACCACTATGAAATATAACTCAGCCAATCATGTCAGAACCATGGTTGAATGGGTGGTAGCTGTCTAGAAATAGTATATCATCTCTTCTATCTGGTAGTGTGTCATTCATAGTTATTTTGGTAATTAACCTCATGGAGGATAAAAATTTTATGAAACAATAAATTTGCCATTGCTTGTTGTATGAGTTTTGAAAGAAAAGTACTGCTCCAGAAGCAATGGAAAACATCTGTGAAGTGTCTCTGGGCGCAGAGAAATCTCGTACATGTCAGCTGCAGTTTAAAAGGTTTAAAGATATCTGACAAATCTTGCTCTGGAAGAAGACCCACTCTGAATGAGGACCTTTTGAATGAGACAATCCGTGTCAAAACACTAGCAATTTGGCATAAAAATTTAATATATCATGTTCAACTATCCACGAACATCTCAAGCAAATTGAGAAAACATGCAAAGAGGGAATTTGAGTTTCACATGAGCTTACACCTGAGAACCAAACACAACTTTCCACTATCTGCAGCAGTCTTCCAACCAGGAATAACAACCTGTAATTTCTGCAGTGCATTGTTACAGGTGATGTAAAAAGGGTCTTGCATCACAACAGAAAATGAAAAAAATCAATGGTTTTCACATATGAGAGGCCAGTGCCAATACCAAACCCAGAACTCTATCCACAAAAATCCTTGCTTTGTGTTTGATGGAACATGAAAGGTATCATCCATTACGAGCTACTGGTACATGAAAGGACCATCAATGCAGATGTCTATTGCCAACAACTTGATCATGTAAATGAAAAATTATTTCGACAGTGGCCAGATTTGGTAAACAGAAAAGGTGTTATTCTCCAGCATGACAATGCACAGCCAAACTCTTCAAAACAAACCCAAGTAAAAATTAAGATCGTTAGGATAGGAAGTTTTTCCACATTCTCTATACTCACCTGACTTAGTACCTATGGATTTTACCTATGGATTTCCATCAGTTCTGATCACTAGAACATTTTATAAGAGGCAAAACATCCAGAAATGGAGAGAAAGTTGAAAAACAGTCCTTCAGACCATTATTTTTTTAGGAAAATAAATAGGTTTCTTTGAGTGTGGCATAAAAAAACTACTTTCCTATTGGGACACAGTCATTGAAAAATATGGTGATTATATTCTTGATTAAAACTATTTAGATAAATATAGTTTACATTTGTTTTTATATCCTCTCTGGCAAAACGCAATTACTTTCTGAACACCCTAATATGTGAGTCTCTGTTTTTGATTTCATTCTATATACAGAAATGAACAGCTAAGCTTAGCAGAGGACAATAAATTTCACTAAATCACATGCATTAATTTGATAAAATAAAACTACACTTCCCAGTCCCCAACTCATAACTACGACTGTCACCTTTATTGAGTAACAACACTTTATTTGACACTATCACCATTGTCAAACTTACTACAGTTTCCAAATATATATATATATATATATATATATATATATATTAGTATATCAAATGCGTGTGTGTGTGTGCATAATTATGTCTCTAAATAACATATATTTTGTCTTACTTCTCACCACTACCACATAGTAGTATTACTCTCTCTCTCTCTCTCTCTCTCTCTCTCTCTTTGCCCTTCCCTTTTGCAAACCATTCAAATTGTATAACACAATAATGTTTCCTTTCTCCTATATCTCTCTGCTACCCCATTTCTTCTGCTTGCTTAACGCTCTTCTCTCTCTCTTAGTCTCTGCATATCTCAACTAACCACTTAACTGTGAAACAGATATATAACCATAATAGTATAATGAATTTTCCCAATCATCAGAACTGTCATCAGCTTCAGTGTCAACATTTGGCAGCAGAGTCCTCATCACCATTGATATAGAAATGAATTACCGAACCAGACACATAAAAGTACTAACAAGACAGCCTCTAGTCAAAATCTCTCTCACACCACACTTTGCATCTTAAAAGAGAGATTACTCGAAATAATCCTATACACACAATGCCAGCAGAAAAAAATAATATTATGATAGCCACAACTAGAATACCTTTCATCATAGGTTTTCTGGATCACGACTGACCAGTGGCTAAACAACAACAACAACAAGAATAACAACAACAACATCAGCAACAATGAGAAAAGACTATACCCGTAAATATGAAAAGACTCATTTCAATCGGAGTTCACATATTGTCTCCTTACAGTAAATCTATTTCCAGTTTTCACACATTTCCAAGAATTCTTTATTAAATCATTTAAGTCAGAAGTAATTTAATATATTAAATATATATGAACATGTCATAATACACGTAATCACCAGCACACGTTCACCCATCCAGAAATGGAATAAGATTTCAAATAAATCTTGATCTCATCACCTTTAAGATTATTATGATGTTGTATCTCGTTCAGTCATCGAATTTGCCGCAACTTTACATAACTTTTTGAAAATTATTTATCAAACCATTCAATCGTATATAATTTAGTGTGAGATATATGAAAATGACTCATTGTAATTGCTACCTTCATTAAAGCCACAGAATTAATTAACCAATCAGGCATGGCTGTGTTTCATGGTAAGAAGGTTGCTTCGTAACTACATGGTTCTGGATTCAGTCCCACCATGTGGCACCTTGGGTAAGTGTCTTTTACTTTAGTTCCAGGTTAACCAAAACCTTGTGAGTGGATTTGGTAGATGGAAACTGAAAGAAGCCAATCATTTATATGTGTGTGTGTGTGTGTGGTAAGTAGCTTGCTTATGAACCACATCATTCCAGGTTCAGTTCCACTGTGTGGCACCTTGGGCAAGTGTCTTCTACTATAGCCTCGGGCCGACCAAAGCCTTGTGAGTGGATTTGGTAGACGGAAACTGAAAGAAGCTCGTTATATATATGTATATATATATATATATATATATATATATATATATAATATATATATATATACATATGTATGTGTATGTGTATACATTTGTGTGTCTGTGTTTGTTCACCCAACATTGCTTGACAACTGATGCTGGTGTGTTTATGTCTCCATAAATTAGCAGTTCTGCAAAAGAGACCGATAGAATAAGTACTAGGCTTACAAAGAATAAGTCCTGGGATCGATTTGAAACAAGTAAAAGAGTATATGTATATAAACAATGGACTCTCCTATCAAAGACAACAAATGAGCATTCAGCTTTTGCTAAATGACCTGCACAAATGATTTGTTTATAGAGATCAAATGTTCCTGCTCACTCTCTCCATAAAATTGTTGTTGTCTGAACAGGTGCACAGTTTGCCATGTGCCAGGTGTTAAAGTGATTGTAGAGCAGCGTGATATGAAATGTTTTGCTCAAGAACAGAGCACACCACTCAGTCTAAGAATTGAATTCACAGTTGCTTGAGTGCAACACCCTAACCACAAAGCCATTTGTGTTATTTACCTTATTATTTACTGTGCTATTACTTACTTGAAAGGATCTTTTATATGAATGCATGGCACATAAAAGCACTGATATTTATATCTTTGGCAAATAAGAATTGTTTGCTACAGGTGCCAGGACTACTTGATCACGGAATTTTGACATGCTCAGTCTCTTCAGTGGCAGACATTCAGTAGTGGCATAACAGCCGAATCTCACATTCAATCATGTTTAGAATTCCATTACCTTTACAGGCACCAATATTTCAAATTAGCCAGCAGGTTGGCTAACTGGCTTCCGTGCTGGTGGCACATAAAAGGCACCATTCGAGCGTGATCGTTATGAGCGTCAGCTTACTGGCACTTGTACCAGTGGCACATGTAAAAACATTCAAGCGAGGTCGTTGCCAGTACCACCTGACTGACCCCCGTGCCGGTGGCACATAAAAGCACTCACTACACTCTCGGAGTGGTTGGCGCTAGGAAGAGCATCCAGCTGTAGAAACTCTGCCAGATCAAGATTGGAGCCTGGTACAGCCATCTGGTTCGCCAGCCCTCAGTCAAATCGTCCAACCCATGCTAGTATGGAAAGCGAATGTTAAACGACAACGATGATGATGATGATAGTGATAATAAAAGTATTAACACCAAAAGGTAATTTTGATATCCAACTTAATGTTGATGTTTTCTTAGAACACCAAATACTGCACTATTTACTTTGAGAGGACCTCTCATGTGGACACATGGTGCATAAAAACACTCATATTTATATTACTGGCCAGCAAGAATTGTCTGCTATGAATGCCAACATAGTATTCAGTATTCTACCAAAATATCCACATTAAGTTGGACATAAAGATTGCTTTTTGATATTAATACTGTTTCTGTTGTCACTCATTATTATCAGCCAAAATTTACTGGGGCATATTTTCAACATTCCAATGCTCTTTCAATCACTAACGCTCACTTTTATCCAAACAAGGTAGCATTTACCCTAAATTCTTCATACATGAGCAACATAATGTTTAGGCATGAGGTCACTGCCAGTGCTGCTGGACTGGCTCCTGTGCAGGTGGCACATAAAATGCACCATTTGAGTGTGGCAGTTGCCAGTACCACCTGACTGGCCCTCGTGCCGGTGGTATGTAAAAGCACCAACTACACTCTCGGAGTGGTTGGCGTTGGGAAGGGCATCCAGCTGTAGAAACTCTGCCAGATCAGATTGGAGTCTGGTGCAGCCATCTGGTTCGCCATTCTTCAGTCAAATTGTCCAACCCATGCTAGCATGGAAAGTGGACGTTAAATGATAATGATGAATGATAATTTCGATCAAATGATAATGTTTGCATGGTGATGTTTGTTCATCAATTATTGCATAATGTTGAGAAAAAGATTCACAGACACAGATGCACCCAATCCTGCACATTGTCCTGCATGTGTATACATGCACACACACGTGCACAAATGCATACAAACACACGCATGCACACACATGTACACACACATGCATGCACACACACACACACACACACAACACACACACACACAACACTGTTTGGTGGGAATGAACTGGAAACCATGTTGCTGCAAAGTGCACTGCTTAATCACACATTATTATTTTTTTTTATTCCATTCACCTAATCTCCTTCAACATCTCACAAATTTCTAAGAATTCTTAGACTTTAATTTCATTGGTTTAATTCAATATATTAATTATATATATTTATATAAAAAAAAAATCCTATTTAAAAGACACAGCTGTCAATTTAAGAAAAAAAGAAAAGTAAAACATTTTGTTAATATTTGTAAATTTTTATAAATTTTTATCAATTATATACACTGAGATCACTATACTTCTATCAAATATATAAGGAAACCAAAATGGTGAAGACAATGTTGATGATGATGATGATGATGATGATGATGATGATTATGATGATGATGAAATATCAAGAGATATTCTTGGTAAAAAGTAATTTAATGAAATTTGCCACTGGTGAAAATAAATTAATGCTACAAAAAAAATAAAGATTTATTTACACATACGTTCGTACAGACAACAACTCACATACACATATAAATATATACATGAGTATGCATGTGCACGCACATGCATGCACACATGTGCAAGTGTGTATGTGCGTGTGTGTGTGTGTGTGTGTGCTATTCAAGATATTTATTTTATGAAAAGTCAGAAAGTATACTTATTCTATTATGTATGGAGACTAATCTGTGCTTTGTGTATAGCACAAATGTACACATGTACAGACACACACACATGCGTGTCCACGCGTGTACACACGTAATTATATATGTGTGTATGTGTGTGTATCAGTGCGTGTATGTCTATATCTCAGTGTACATACGTGGTAATGGAGTTTGCTTCACATCCACATGGCTTGGGTTCAGTTCCACAGAATATGACATTAGACAAGTGTCTTCTGTAGTCCTGGCCCAAAAGCTTCTGAGAGAATTTAGTGGATGGAGACACAACGATCCATGAGTGTGTTTATGTATATATATATATATATATATATATATATATGCATATATGTATGTATGTGTGTGTGTGTCTGTGTGTGGAGGGTAGATATATATATATCTATAATATAAATTGGACAAGGGCGATCGTTGTATTCTTTCTTGTCTTGAGGTTCACAGCCAAACGGCTAGGTGGATTCGCTTAAAAAATGGCACACATGTGGAGACAGGGGCATAGATTAAAATGCGGTTTGTATTGTTTTCTAGCTCCCATAGTTACCGAGAAAAATCAATTAAAACTTTTCTAATGGAATTCCTCAGTTTGTTCTGCCATTAAAACAACCAATTGCTCACACAGCTGGTATATACCATTTCGCTAGCAACAAAGTCAACTGATACTCGGAACTTTCCAGGAAATCCTCCGAACATTTCAAGAAATCCATCCTCGGAACTTTTCAGGAAGTCACCAAGCCCTCGGAACTTTCCAGGAAATCCTGGGAACGTTCCAGAAAATCCTCGGAACTTTCCAGGAAGACCCACCCTCGGTACTTTCCAAGAAGTCGCCAAAGGCTCGGAACTTTCCAGGAAATCCCATCCTCGGAACTTTCCAAGAAAACCCATAATCCACGGAATTTTCCAGGAAATCCTCCAAACTTTCCAGGATGTCGCACACTTGAAAATTTCCAGGAAGACCCCAAATCCGCAGAACTTTCCAGGAAGTCCCATCCTTGAAACTTTCTATGAAATCTTCCAAAACTTCGAAGAAATCCCATCCTGGGAACTTTCCAGGAGGTCCGCAAATCAGCGGAACGTCCCAGTAAATCCTCGGAAATTTCCAGGAAGTCCCATCCTCGGAAATTTCCAGGAACTCGCTAAATCCTCGCAACTTTCCAGGATGTACCAACCTTGGAACTTTCCACGAAATCCTCGGAAATTTCCATGAAGTCCCCTCCTTGGAACTTTCCAGGAAGTCATCAAATCCTCGGGAGTTTCCAGGAAATCATCAGAACTTTCCAAGAAATCCTCGGAACTTTCCAGGAGACCCTCGGAACTTTCTAGGAAATCCTTGGAAGTTTCAAGAACGTCGCCAAATCCTCGGATATTTTCATGAAATCATCGGATATTTCCAGGAAATCCCCTCCTCTGAACTTTCCATGAAATTCTCAGAAATTTCCAGGAAGTCCCATCCTCGGAACTTTCCAGAAAGTCTCCAAACCCTCGGAACTTTCCTGGAAGTCCCCAGTGTAAGATATAAGCAATGTAAGCATAAAAACCTCTGACTCTGCAACACTGTATATAAATTCTCATCAGGGAATGACCAAGTTCATAACTCTGCTTGATCTCACTCATAAGGGAATCTTACATTGCTTATAAACTCTATATTTGGAAGGACTAATTTTAAACTCCGTTGGACTTTTGGACTTTTGGACTTTACTCATAGGATATTGGAATATCTTTATATATAAAAGTGAGGTTGTGTTCTGTCTGTCTCCTACGATTTAGATTCCTAACTACTCCCACATTTTGCAGTGCAGTTTAACCAAAACCGGGTATCTTATAGTCATGATTCATATCGAGCCCTTCTGGGTATTAGCGCACGTCTACGATGAGTCTACGATTTTAAAAAAAATTTACCATCAATTTTTCCCATTTTTAATGCATTTTTGGCATATATAAGGGAAGTAACTCTCTAAAAATTTATTATTAAACCTCAGAACGTAAAAAGCTACAGTAACACCCCCCCCTTTGTGGTTAGCCATATTGAGATGGCTATATAAGCATCTCTAAAAATGCTTATATAGTTATTTCCCTTACAAACCCAAGCAACGCCGGGTGATACTGCTAGTTGCATATATAACATTATGCCTAAAAAATGGATTTAGAACTTTAATACCCATACATATCTTCCATCTATTTTTTTCTTCCACCTCACTCTCCATTTTGTATCACATCTAAGCTATGACTTAACTATTGTCTCACACTGTCTCCGATGAAGGGATGTTATAAATTAATATCCTAGAAACAGCTCTAAGACCTTCTATCTATAAATGCTCTAATATCTACACAGCCTTGGTTTTTTATCTTATTACACAAAAAAATTCTTAAATATATATATACATACACAGAGACAGACAGACAGATAGAAATAGATAGATAGACAGACAGACAGACAGACAGATAGAAAGATAGATAGATAGATAGATAGATAGATAGATAGATAGATAGATAGATAGATAGATAGATAGATAGATAGATAGATAGATAGATAAATAGATAGATAGATAGACGACAGACAGAAAGATAGATAGACAGTCAGATAGATAGACAGACAGATAGATAGACATATATGTATTTTTTTTATCTTTTACTTGTTTCAGGCATTTAAGTACAGTCATGCTTCAGCACTGCCTTGAAGGGATTTAGTTGAATAAATCAACCCCAGGACTTTTTTCTAAAGCCTAGTACTTATTCTATTGGTCTCTTTTGCTGAACTGCTAAACTATGTGGATGTAAACATACCCATGGGGTACAAACACCGACACACACACACACATAAAGCTTCTTTCAGTTTCCATATACCATACCCACTCAAAAGGCTTTGATCAGCTATAGTAAAAACACTCGCATAAGCTAGCATGCAGTAGGATTGAACCGGCAAACCATGTGGCAGGGAAACAAGCTTCTTACCGCACAGCCACACCTGTACATATTATATATGTATGCACACACATACACATATGTATGTATGTATATATGTATGTATGTATGTATGCATGCATGTATGTATATACACACACATGCACACATGCATCATCATTAGCATCCTTTAACATCTGTTTCACCAAAGCTGGCAAGCTGGGAAGTTGCACCAGGTTCCAGTCTGATTTGACTTGGTTTCTACAGCCAATCACTTTACAGTGTGTGCTGAATGGTTCTAACATGATACTAGCACAAGTGCCATTATATGGCACCAGCACAGGTGCTTTTTACATGGTATCAGTACAAGTGCTTTTTATATGGCATGGGCACAGGACTTTTGCAGGCCACTCCACTTCACCAGAGAATATGTCTTTGACACTTTGGCTGCGGTGGACGGGTGTTTTCCACAGTCAAAGTGTTAACATATACAAATAAAATATTTGTTGGGATGGGTTGAGTGTACATATGATGTTGAGAAATGAGCAATGTCATCATACAATCAATGTTGTTCATTTCCAATCATCCTCCAAACACATATCTGACCATATAAGGAGGCAATTTAGCAGAAACATTAGCATGCCGGCCAAAATGCTTAGCGGTTTTTCGTCTGCCGCTACGTTCTGAGTTCAAATTCCGCCAAGGTCGACTTTACCTATCATCTTTCAGGGTTGATTAAATAAATACCAGTTATGCACTGGGGTCAACATAATTGACTTAATCCATTTATCTGTCCTTGTTTGTCCCCTCTGTGTGTAACTCCTTGTGAGCAGTAAAGAAATAAGAAACATATATCTGACCATAGGGTCTGGAAACAAGTGAAAGATGTGGACAGGAAGGGTCTCTAGCCATAGAAGGATTGTGGAGGATTGTGTTGGGAGGGTTGTGGAGGCAGAGTCCTTGAGCATACCTTCTATCAGGTCCTATCAAAAGCAACTCTCATCTACAATTGATCTGATCGAAGTGAGTCCAACAGAACTTTATCTCATGTTGCTCCAGTTCATTCAGCTGTAGAAATGAGTTGCTTTTATTTCACATTGTTTCAATTTTCACAGTTGTAGAAATGAGTTGTAACAACACTGGTGCCAAGCTGTATTGGCTTTTGCCTTTCTCTTGGATAACATCAGTCGCATGGAGAAGTGGGGTTGGTATGCATGGGCAATGGCTGGTCTTCCACAAAGCAACCTTGTCCAGACTTGTGCCTCAGAGGGGAACTTTCTAGGTGTAATCCTATAGTCATTTGTGACTGAAAGGGGACTTTACCCTCTTTATACATGCATGGTGGCTGCCCCTTCATTATCGAGTATGGCCATTGCACAAAGCTTAATCAATGTTGTTATCGTGCAATGCCTGTGCAAGAAGATTTATTTTAAAGTGAGGAAAGGCTGTGCACTGAGTCAATCCCACTCGCTAAGCAACAGCAGCCATAATCCGAAAAGAAGAACAAGTCAACATCATCAGTAACCACTGAGCCGCAGGTTTTATGTCGGAGTTATCCCAGTTACCTGAGTTACCTTCTCCTAGAAGGATGCCCTAACAAAGGCTAGGAGTCCTTCACTCCCAATGGTTTAACCGCGCGATCGAGTATTCAGTCCGATTATTTCTATATCCCCACACATGATACAGCCTTAAGACATTTATTGGATGGCTGTTGACTCTCAAGAGTTCCTCCGCCCTTTGACGGGTTTTGTTTTTCCTCCTGTACGGTGTCCTATAAACACCCTCCTCACCAAGCAAGCTTGGTGAGGTTGCTGGTTTAGTCACCGACGACCCGACCATGCAACAGGTTTTACTGGGTTACATGTTACCAGTAGCACTCGAAAGTGACCTGACATACATACATACATATGTACACACACACGCACACATTCATACATCCATACATAAATATTGCTTGTATGTTGGATATAATTTATCCAGTTGATAACTTTATACGATATTCCACAGGAATTGTAAATTTAAAACTTGCTATATTAAAGTGGCAGGGAGCCTCTTTAAAAGAGTATCATGTAATCTTGAAGAGTAGCATAATCCGCCACTTGTAGCTGAATCTAGTTGCCCTCAGCTAAGTGGCATCAAAAATATATTAAATACTTTGTTTCTTCTCTGACAGTTTAATAAAGCCACAGATCATAAAAGAAAATATGATATTGAAATCAAAATGTCAGGCTTAATTTTGTGTATTTAATTTATATTTATTTAATATTTCAAACATGATAGACTTTTAACTTTTAACATTGTTATATCTGACAAGTTCAAACCTATCAGAATAAATGCTGCCATTGTTATTGTTGTTGTTTTTGCTGTTATCTCCGCACCATTTCCGAAATCTAATAAACATAATGATAATAATGATGATCATCATCATCATCATCATCATCATCATCATGATTTCTTTTATTTGCCACAAGGCCAAATGATGATTGGGGGGGGGGGGCAATACAGACACAGACATAAAGTGTGACAGTTTATATACAATGGAATGATAAAAAAGAAAAGAAAAAAGAAGGAAAAGTATATACAGTATTCATTAAAAGAAGTGAAGTATATAGAGTGTACGACACCAGGGAAAAAATATGTGATAAGGATGGGATCCTCCTGGTACATGGTTTTCTGTGGTTTTCCCTGAGTAGCCCTTGAACATCTCCCTATCGAAGATTATACATTCTCAAAATATTATTGCTTTTCCTTCTTCTCATTAAACCTGTTTTCATGCAAAAACCTCATAACAACACACATGCACACACATTCAATGTTTTGTCATGTACTGTCCATAATGTTTCACTTGATGTAAACCCTTTGCAGCCAATAAAGACATCATTATTACTATTATTGTTTTCATTGATGTTTTTGCTCTGGCAGATGTTATACTGATACTATACCAAAAGAGTGAGCCATATCAAATGGCCAAAAGCCCTTTGGGTCATTCCTTCTCCTTCAAATTTCTAACACCTTCCTTAGAATCCTTGCTGCTCTTAACAAGGCTGTTTTTGCGACAATCCCATTCTGATGCAAATTCCTAGCTTCCAAAGCCCTACATCCAACCTTTTACCAACTGCTCTCGGTGTGCCAACTACAATCAGTACCACTTCTATGTGCCTGATTCTCCATAGTTTCCTGATTTCACTCTTCAGGTCTTGATATTTCTCTGCTTTCTCACTTTCCTTCTCATTCACCCTATGGCCCTCATGGTGAAACTATCCACAATAATTGATTTGTTCTTCATCTTTTTTACAACAACATCAGGATTTCAAGTGAGGAAAGGCTGTGCCCTGAGTCAAACCCACTCGCTAACCAACAGCAGCACAATAAAATGGATGGTCATATCCCACAAGATCTTAAATTATTTGTTTTCAGTAAACCTTTCGAGTTGGTGCTCATACCATTTCTCACTTCTGCTCATGTCATACTTATAACAGGGCTTCCAGTGAGGCAATTTGGCAATGTTGTCGTGCCTTCTCTTGTATTCTTTTGGCATGAGCATCTTACATTCATTAATAATATGGTTTATTGTTTCATCTTTCTCATCACACAACCTACAAAGTGGGGAAGTCACTGACTTGTCAAAATTGAACTTGATATAGTTCATTATCAGTGCCTGTTTTGGGACTGCAAAGATGAGGGCTTCAGTTTCAACTTTCAAGTCGCTTTTCCTAGTCCATTCCTAGATCTTATCTTTGTCGACTGTTTCAGGTACATCATCCTCAATACAACCTTTTTCGCCATGTCAACCCAGGCATATAAAAACTGCCTGCCCTTCCTGGTTAAATGAAGGCAGCAGAGCAACCTTCAGAATGGATTCAGTTGATAGCCAAATCCATCCCATATGTAACAGCAGGTGTTCGACATAAATCTATAGGTCAGCAATGTTCAGGGACTGGACAAGTACATGCAGGATAGTTTTGTTGCTCTGCATGCATCTTGGACATGTTCAGCCAACAACACTTCCATGCCTGAAGAGTTTGTCTCGAACAAGCAAAGCTCTCTGGTAGCACTGTTTGACGAGGAATTTCGGTAAGTTATCTATCAGCTCCAGGCTGAAAGTTCGCCAAAGAGAGCAGCTAGCTGATTGTCACTGCTGCCCAAACTTCCCACAAAAATGTCGCATTTTCCTGCCCTTAATCTTCTATAGAATGCTAAAGTGGACTTTCAACCTATCATAGTGTCCAACTCACTGAGGGCTGTGAGTGCTTGAAGACATTCCACTTTCCAAATGTCTTCTCTTGGTTTCTGTTTGACCCAGGACTGCAACACTGTCAAAGAGACCAGCAAGGAAAATATGTGTCTGGAAACTTGTTTACCATCAAGGAAGTGCTGGAGATGTAGCCTAAGTGCATATTTGTGAATCATCAACTATGGCATGCTTAGTTCACCATGCAGCAGTTATTAACAGCAGACAGGCCACCTGACCATAGGAACACATCCCTTCCACAAGAAGAAAAAGATTACATGCTCCATTGCAATCAGATGGGGACTGGATACAAGGCATGATAGTCGAGCAATAATAGATGAGGGAGATGATATACACGTTAGCTTCCTCTTGGCCCATTTCTGAGTGAAAGTAGCCTTCCTGCTCATTACCTCATCCCAGTTTTTGTCCATCTGGAGGTCCAGACCAAACCAGACCCTAAGCAATTTAACCAGTCTGTCCATCCAGCACTCAACAGCCACAAGTCCACAGCCCTTTCCTGGCTAATTTTCACTGCTGATTCTGTCTCAGAGTCCCTGAGAGTGGTGCCAATTATCTCAATGTGCTTGGTGACGTCATTGGTATGTGCCAACACAGATCTCCCACATACTAGTTTACAAGAGATACTCCTCAAGATCTCCAGCTTGTGTAGTATTGTACTAAGAGACAGTATGTACAACAGAGACGTGGGGAGGGCAATCTGGGCAGACCGAGTGCATAATGTTGAATGGTTCTGAGAGGTGACTGTTCACTCTGATCACTGAACAGATGTCGTGCATTGCAACAATCCAGCCCCTGAATACAGACCAAAAACTGGCTGCCTTGAGGACTGCCACCAAGTATAGAAGGTCAATCCTACTGAAAGCTTCAGACTGATTTAAATTGATCAGGGCCCTACTTGTTCCAGGTTCTTCATCCACTTTCTCTATGATGTATTGCATGAGGTGGAAGTTGTAATAGAGTGGGAGGTAGCTTTATCCTATGTGCTGACATGAAAAAGTAAGATAGTGGGAGAGGAACAAGTGTCTAATCAAAGAGGAGATAAATGCCTGCCTCATCCGAAGGGAGAGAAAAAGGTGATGATAATGAGGTGTTACAAGAAGAGAAATATAAGAAAAGATTGACAGATGATTGGGAAGGGTAATTATAGCATCTAGAAGGACCCATAGAAATTCAAATGTGTAAGTTAACATATTAGAAAACCTTATGTTCGTATATATCAAAAATAAGCAAAGAATTTTTAAAAGTTCCTTTGAAATCCTACCATTTATTCAAAACTGTACTTTTAGATATAATTAAATGAACTTAGAGGGTATTCCTTATTTACTTTGTTTAAATACGTTTGACAGATATAATGCAGTGAGCTGGAAAAATCATTAGCATGCCAAACAAAATGCTTAATGGCATTTCATATGTCTAAGTTCTGAGTTCAAATTCCACCAAGGTCAGCTTTGACTTTCATCCCTTTGGAGTTGATTAATAAGTGTCAATTGAAAAGTATGGTCAATGTAATTGACTAATCTCTCCCTGAAATTGCTGCCCTTGCGCCGGAATTTGAAATCAATGGTTTAAGGAAATAAAAAATGAATTAAAAAGATAAAACATATAGATATAAAGAAAAAATACACTTTTTGATCAACTCAACCACACTACCCTAAAGATGATGACAATGCAGGGTCATCATCCAAAGGCAAATGTTCACAAGCTGTACATGAAGTAGGGTAAAGGTTGATGTGATCTGATAGTGTATGGAGTGCATCAAAAGTGAAAGAAGAAACTTGACAGAGCATTCGGTAAACAGCAAACAAGATCTGCTACAGTATACTGCTAATGTTGAAAGATTTACAATGGAGTTGAGAGTGCTAATGAATAGCACAGAATTACATGGTCAGTTCCACATGAAACTAACAATCTGAAAGACCAGGAAGCATCGTGGATGTGGCTCAGCAAAGGTGATCTTAAAAAGAGAACTGAAAGCCTTTTCATTGCTGCCCAGGACCAGGCATTGAATACCAACTCAGTGAAAAGAAATATATACCACACAAGTGCAACGAACCTCTGCAGAATGTGTGGGAAGAAGGTCAAAAGTGTGACACATTGTTAGAACTTGTGAAAGTCTTGCAAAAGAAGGGTGCAAGTACAGACATGACAAGGGAGCCTTAAACTTTCACTGGCTATTGTGTCCGAAGTAAGGATACGAAATAATGAGCAATTGGTACCATCATATACCAAGAAAGGTAATCGCCAAAAACAGGAAGGCAAAGATCCTACGGTATTTTGACTGCCAGACAGACAAAGTGTTAGAGTACCAAAGGCCAGATACAGTAGCCTTTAAAAAAGACAAACAAGAGTGCCTAATAATTGACATGGAAGTGCCAGGAGATCAATATATTGTCATGAAAGAAAAGATAAACAGTTGACTAATATGGACACTTGAAAATTGAGATTGCCTGGATGTGGCTGCTGAGAGAGTCAAACATAAAGGTTGTCTCTGTTGTCACTGGAGCATTAGATTCAATACCACTAAACCTGAAGAAATAAGTGAATACTTTGGAAATACACCCTAATCGTGGTATATTGCATTAACTAACTTTACTTGGGTCTGCACATATACTGCATAAGGTACTGTCTGTCTCAGGTCCTTGTGATTTGACAGACAAGTCCCTGGTATACAATATTTTCAATCTACAACATCACAGTATTGGATACAGTGTGATGTCTTCAATGATAATGACGATGATGATGATGATGATTGAGTCTAAGAACTAAGGAGGGGGCCACTTTCAGATTGATTGCTTGACCTGATAGAAAGAGTTGTTTAAGTCACTTAAATTACACTCTAGTGCCACAAAAACATAAGCAGCAAAAAGAAAAAAGAATGGTGTCATCAAAAATAATACGGCTCCAGAGATATAACAAATGACAGAGTGATTGGATCTGAACACCTTTGATCATAGAACAGCTTAATTAAAGTTGACCTGGTGTTCAACAACCGCAACATTAGTTATGTAACAAATATATATATATATATATATATATATATATATATATATATATATATATATATGTATATATCTTTGTTACATGACTGATATATATATAATATATATATATATATATATATATATATATGTTTTTTTCTTTGCCAATTTAACAAAGTACTAGATTAAAAATTAAACTAAAGAGTATGGTATAGAAATCAAATTGTCAGGATTAAATCTGCACATTAAATTTTTATTTATTCATTTCTTAATATTTATTTAAATTTTATTTATTTAATTTTTGCTTATTAAATTTTCAGATGTTTATTTTCTATTTATTTATCTTTCTATGCTCCCTTCCATTTTTCATTTATTTATTGTTTAATCTATTAATTTTTTTTATTATTTTAATTTTTATTTAATTTTGTTTATTTAATTCCTGTTTATTCAATTTAACTGATGAGTATCTATTTAATTCTCACTTATTAGATTTTCCATATACTTAATTTTTATTTATTTAATTTAAATTCATATGTTTAATTTTTATATAACTTTTGTTTATCCAATTTTCATTTATTAAACTTCTCTATTTATTTATGCAATTATTTATTTAATATTTCAAATTTGAGACACTTTGACAGCACTTTTTCATTATTATCATTATTAGTTTTTATCATTATTATTATTATTATTATATTATTATTATTATTATTATTATTATTATTATTATTATTATCGTTATTAGTTGTAAGGCAATGAGCAAACAGAATTGTTAGCATGCCAAGTAAAATGCTTAGTGGCATTACATTCTGAGTTCAGATTCCACCAGGGTCAGCATTGCCTGTCAACCTATCAGGGTCAATAAAATAAGTACCAGTTGAACACTGGGACTGATGTAATTAATATAACCCCCAACCCTGAAATTGCTGAGTTGGGCCAAAATTTGAAACCATTAATACCTCCACTTTAGCAAAGGTTGGGTTTTGTTTCCAGTCATGTTTGTTTGTTTTTGTTTGTTTGTTTGTCCATGGACAAGATATCTCAAGAACTGCTGGATGGATTCGGATGTTTGACCTCGTAACTGACACAAACTGATTAGATTTTGGCATCAATCTGGTACCATTCAAGGATTCTACATTATTTTTCCTTTTTTTTTTCACATAATTTATGAGAGCAGTTGGGTTCATTTTTAGTATTCTTGTTTGTGAGAGCAGTTCAATATATTTCAGATATTCTCATTTTGAAAAATCATCTGTTGTTGCTAATCATTGAGAGGACGTTGATATTACCTTGGTGGAGGTTTGTGCTTGCTGAGTACTCTTGTTATTATTATTATTATCATTGTTATTATTTAATGAGAGAGCAGTGCATGCAAAGTGACACTGGGGTACAAATATATGAAGCCCAGTATACTCATCATAACTATCGATCCAATAAGGGTACACTAGACACATGCATCACAACTACATGTGTGCAACATGGTGATCTCATATCAAGATAAACAGTGCATGACTTGCAGGTGGGGCCTAGTTAGAATCTTCTTCAGGTTGAGTAGCCCATCCAATTTTAAAAGTCCCTGAATAAGGGTCATTTATAGATGTTGAACAAAACACCCATATTTCCAGAGGTGAAACTCAAACTCCAAAGAATTCCTCTCAACACATGGCTATTGGTGCTCCCACACTACTTATTGCTATTATCATTGTTATCATTATTATCATTATCATCATTATCATCATTATCATCATTATCATCATTATCATCATTAATATTATCGTTATTATTATTATAACACTGGTTACACACTGGGGTCGATGTAATTGACTTAATCCCTTCCCCTAAATTTGTGCTTCTAGTAGAAAGGATTATTATCATCATCATCATTATTATTATTATTATTATTATTATTATTATTATTATTATTATTATTATTATTAAGGCAGCAAGCTGGAAGAATTGTTAGCGAGCTGACAAAAATGTTTGGCAGCATTTCATCTGTCTTTACGTTCTGAGTTCAAGTTCTGCCGAAGTCAACTTTACCTTTTACAGAGGTTGACTTTACCTTTCATCTTTTCAGAGTCGATAAATAAAGTATCAGTTGAACATTGGAGTCAATATAATCAACTCCTCCCCACCCCAACCCCCAAAATTGCTGCCGTTGTGGCAAAATTTGAAACCATTATTATAATTATGAGTGGTGGTGATAGTGGTGGTGGTGGTGTTGGTGGTGGTGGTGTTGGTGGTGGTGGTGGTGGTAGTAGTAGTAGTAGTAGTAGTAGTAGTAGTAGTAGTTATTTCCTCCTCTGCCTCTAGAAACCAGCAAACACAATAAGATAAAATAAGCTAAAAAAAAACCAGGCAAACAAATCACATCCACTCAATTAGTCAGTCTATAATCAGTCCGTCAGTGAAGTACAAAATATATATACATTTCAGCTGACAGGTTCATCTTCTTATCTGACAAACACAATAAATCAACATTATATTTCAATTCATTTCACGGAAACAGAAGCACAATGCAACAGAATGGAAGCTATGAAGGAAACGAAAAGAAATTGCAACAATACCAATTTTCATTAGAATATTATCTGTAGATTGTTATTTTATTTTTATTTTATTTTTATAAGTTTTACATTTTATTGTTTTTCGAGTGATTTCATTGTCTTCTTAATCAAGATATGTCGAAACAATTTTAATGCTGAATTATATGCATATTTATATACTTATACACGTGTGTGTGTGTGTATGTGTGTGCGTACATGTGCGTATATATATATATGTATATGCATATATATGTGTGTATGTATATAAACACACACATATATCTAGTCATGTAATTATATATAAATACGTATATATATATATAAATACGTATATCTATCTATCTATCTATATATATATATATATATATATATATATATATATATATAGATAGATAGATAGATAGATATATATAGATATATGTATATATATATATAATATATATATATATATATATATATATATATATATAGATAGATAGATAGATAGATAGATAGATAGATAGATAGATATAGATATAGATATACACACACACACATATATATATACTTATATGCATACATATGTATGTATACTTATACCTAATCTAATTTTCTCCTCTCTTTCTCTTCACTTTCATTTACTTTCTCTAAATATGTGTGTGTCAAGCGTGTGTGTATGTGTATGTGTGCACGTGAGTGTGTGTGTGTGCTTGTATAAATATTGACGTATAGACATATATGTATCTATATATATTTATGTGAGTGCGTGTGTCTGTATGTGTGTGTGTATGTATCATTTAACATTCACATTTCCGTTCTTGCATGGAGGATACAGAATTTGTTGAGACAGATTTTTCCTTTGGATAGATGCCCTTCCAGTCGCCAACCTTCAACAGCTTCTAAGCAGGATAATCTTGCTCCCAACCCCTAGACATATTTTTAGTAAATCACTGGAAATGAAGAACCTCACTTGTATGACAACGATGCACATTGACAAACATTATTAGATGCCTAGGCAAAGGTATACACACACACACACACACACACACACACACACACACACACACACACACACACACACACACACACACACACACACTCACTCACACTCACACACATGCATATACATTGTATGACAGGTTTATTTCAGTTTCTGTCTCTCAGATTCATTCACAAGTCTTTGAACAGGAGTCATAAGAAAAAAACCACTTGCCCAATGTGCTGCAAGTCCACATAGTCGTGAGGCAAGCTTTCTAGCCATAAATTATATATGTGCACATGTATGTGTGCATGTGCATGTGTGTGTGTTTGGTGATACAAATAGGAAAATTCAACTCAACATGGAAGTTACACAAACACACACACACACACACACACACACACATGTAAAACATGAGGACTTTACTCTAAACGAGTAACTGCTATAGTTGGTTGTCTGTTAGGTTCCAAGTTCACAGCTGAGGTTGGAACTAGGGATCCACATTAGGGTTCCATTATAGCAGGTATATATCATATTAGAGGGGAAAGCAAAAGCAAGGCAGAACAAGTATCTCAGATCATTTAGGATAATTTAATTAGGATAAGGTGAATTTGAAGTCTTACAGCCTTTTTCTGGGATAACCCAAGGTAGGTTAGGATATCCACATGCTGGATACTCCATCATCAGAGAAAAGGTATGAATATTTTAAACAGGGAAAATTTACAGTTTACAAGGAATAAAATGTATTCACAGTTTATAAGGAGGCATAGGAGCGGCTGTGTGGTAAGTAGCTTGCTTACGAACCACATTGTTCCAGGTTCAGTCCCACTGCGTGGTACCTTGAGCGAGAGTCTTCTACTATAGCCTTGGGCCGACCAAAGCCTCGTGAGTGGATTTGTATACATGTATGTGTGTGTGTGTGTGTGTGTGTGTGTGTGTGTGTGTGTGTGTGTGTGTGTGCATGTGTTTGTGTGTCTGTGTTTATACCCCAACATCGCTTGACATCGATGGTGGTGTGTTTACATCCCCATAACTTAGCAGTTCGGCAAAAGAGACCAATAGAATAAGTACTAGGCTTACAAAGAATGAGTCTTGGGGTCGATTTGCTCGACTAAAGGCGGTGCTCCAGCATGGTCACAGTCAAATGACAGAAACAAGTAAAAGAGTAAAAGAGTGATAAAATGGAAGAATAAAGGAGTAAATGGAAGAATAAAGAGTAAAAGTAAAATACAGGCGGGAGAATTATGTTCACAACTCATCTTTTTCCAAAGGATATGGATGTTGGTCAGAAGAGTTAAAATTCCAGGTAAATTGAAGCAGTATTTTGGCAGTATTTTGAATGGTGTATTCTTATTGAAGTGACAGATAGTATGTAATTGTGTAAATAGAGTGAGAAAGTAAGGTAGACATAAATGGGTTTTATATAATATATTTGAATCTCTTTAACAATTCACAATAATGACTTTTATTACTTTTATTCCTACCTCAGTTCATCTTAATTTCCATAAAAAGCCTTTACTTTTTTTGATTTCCAATATTTTCATTTATTTTTCTTCTTACTTTCCGCTTACATTTCCACATGTAGTTTCTATTTTCTTTTTGTAACATATTTCCATTATGTGTGTGTGTGTGTGCGTGTTTGTGTATGTATATATATATATATGTTTATACATATATGTATGGCCCTCCCTGAAATCTACAAGTTTTTCATTCTCTCTCTATTTATTTCTTCTTATTTATTCCTTTCTGAAGAGCATAGGCTCAAAAAGTAAAAGAGTCTTTCATTTTCCTGAGCATCAAACTAATACATTTGCTTGTTGTTCATACGTACGTACATATGTATGTATGTATGTATGTATGTATGTATGTATGTATGTATGTAAATATATGGCGATTTTTCCTCATCTTCCTTTTCTCTTTGACTTTCCTCTGATTCCTGTTTCTGAAGAAGAGCTTTGCTTGAAAAGTAAAACACCTTGTGTTTCCTTCTCTGAGCATCTTATTAACACTTTGTATGTACCATGTCCTTTCATTGTTGCTTTTTTCATGTTGTCCGTTTTAACTGCGTTTTTTTCATTAATGATATACATACATATATTGGATAGTCCGGAAAGTTTGTGCCAATTTTTAAAGGAAAGAAAAAGGTCAATAAATACTTGCCATTACATTTTTAATCAACCAAATATGAACTATTTTGTTTCACAATGCATCTCCATCTTACCTTTAACTTGAAAATACCCCCTTCCTAGAATTGAAGTGGTTTCATGGCAAAGAATTCATCAAGATATCTTTTTACGTCATCGAAGGAATTGAAATTTTTACTATTAAGACTATTCTGCAGAAACCTGAATAAGTGGAAATCCGAAGGAGCAATATCTGGTGAATATGGAGGGTGGGGTAACACATCCCAGCCGAGCTGCAGCAATTTTTGTCTGGTTCCCAAAGAAAGAAGCTGTCTTGCATTATCATGTTGGAAAACAACACCCTTCCTGTTGGCCAATTCTGAACATTTCTTGGGAATTGCTGCTTTTAACTCGTCCAGTTGTGTGCAGTATTTCTCAGAATTAATTGTCTGGTTACTTGGGAGAAGCTCATAGTACAGAATTCCTTTCCAATCCCACCAGACACAAAGCAAAACTTTTTTAGGGTGAAAAGCCGTTTTTGGGGTGGCTAAGGGTGGCTCATGTCGCTTACTCCAGGATCACTTTCTCTGAACATTTTGGTAGATAATCCATTTCTCATCAACTGTCACAACTTGCTTTAAAAAAGGCGCATTTTCATTCCATTTATAAAGCGAATCACAGATAGAAATGCGATCCAAAAGGTTCTTCTCACTCAACTCATGAGGTACCCAAACATCGTAGTTATTTGTGTACCCAAGGTGTTCATCAACAATGAATTTTGATAGGCTGAGGCTTTCTGCCAATTCTCGGTTGTGCAATGTAGGTTATTCTCAATTAATGACTTGATTTGGTCATCATCTGTAGTGGATGGTCTGCCTGATTGCTCTTTATCAATAAGGCTACAATCTCCAGCTCAGAACCTTGGGAAGCACTTCCATACAGTTTTTTCAGATACAGAGACATCACCGTAAACTGCGCATATTTCTTTGGTTGCTTGAGAAGTATTTTTCCCTTTACGGAAAAAGAAAAGCATCAAGTGCCGAAAATGAACTTTCTTATCTTCCATTTTAAAGGGTTACAGAATTAACACAGGTTATAGGAACTTAAACCCTCTTCCATGAAAAGATAGCTTAAACTGTGCTCTAAATGGAGAAGTAGTCAAATCCTATTTTATGGACTCAACCATGTCTAAAATAAGTCAAAAGATAAGCTTCTATCAATCGGAACAAACTTTCCGGATAACCTAATATATATATATATATTGATATAGGTGCAGGCATGGCTGTGTGGTAACTTGCTTACCAACCGCATGGTCCCACTTCGTGTCACCTTGGGCAAGTGTCTTCAACTATAGCCTCAGGCTGACCAAAGTCTTGTGAGTAGATTTAGTAGACAGAAACTGAAAGAAGCCCGTCGTATATGTGTGTGTGTGTGTAAATCTGTGACTTTCCCCCCCCACTATTGCTTGACAACCTATATTGGTGTGTTTACAACCCTGTAACTTAGTAGTTCGGCAAAAGAGACCGATAGACTGAGTACTAGGCTTACAGAATAAGTCCTGGGGGGTCAATTTGTTCAACTAAAAGGCAGTCAAATGACTAAAACAAGTAAAAGAATAAAAGATAAAAGAATATATATATATAATAAACACAAATGGGACTTAAAATTTACAGCTGTTTCAGTAGAATTTTATTTATTTAATGCGGTGATGAAAAATTACATCATAAGATACAACCCACCATCATTAGGTAAAATTTTAAATGGGGAAGATTTTAAACAGGTAAGATAAGGCAAACATTACCTGGACTAGAGACCCCTTTAAATTTTACATTGGAATATATAAGAGAATTAGAATGAGTGGCTGAAAACACGCAAATAGCAAACGGAGAGATCATATAAATATACAATCTAAATTCACTTATCTAAGTTAGGTTATGGTTTAACAATGACATAGAATATCTGGGAATAATCTACGAATCAATAGACATAGCGATGCCATAAGTTATAATTAAAAAGTCATAAAGCCTTCGCAGATATTTTCTCAGTTAAAAGGAACATGTCAAAAAGTTCATCGACCAATGACATCAGACATCAAAGTCATCAACCTTTACCACTTCTTATCCATATTTACATACAGTAGATACGCAAGGGCACATACATATATGCA
>NC_043005.1:58262575-58277575 GCF_006345805.1 Octopus sinensis | reverse complement strand
CCTTCTTCGTCTCTTTCTATTGCTATGTGACAAATTTGACTGTAGCAGTTGTGTTTGAGTAAATTAAAATTAAAACAACATATGTTGAGTGGAATTTGTAGGATTACAATTTTTGGTAGAAACAAGATAAGATTTTTAATTTAACTGTATCTTGACTTGAAGCTTAATTCATTTAAAATCTTTCAATCAAATATGCAGCAGTGACATAGTTATGTAGTCGTACAAACAAAATGGTTTGTGTTAGTACAATTGCCATCAAATATCACTGCACAATTCATTGACAAAAGACAATAATTTCCCATTCTGTTTATCTCCCAACTGCCAAAGATACTTTTGCAGCCTCTCCCTCCTTAACTCTACCAATATAATAGAGGCAACTTTTATGCCAAGCTGCATCAGATCACAACCAAGTCCCCCACTTAGAAGCTGAAGTTCTTACCTCTCCCACATCATGGAACATATCATTGAAACACTGACTCTACAAGGCACATCACCGATTACCCAGTTAAGAGGGTGGTAAGTCGAAATACTATTACTGGTAGAGTTGCCATTATCAATAACTACTAATCATGTGGAACTTTTCTCAATTTGTAGAAATTGCATCATATTTAACACTCTTCTAAGAGGAGAAACATGCTAGCCAGTAATATGGACTACACACACAGATATCACACATGAACTTGTACTTTGGAAAGGTCATTTGGCCAATAAAAATTATGCAGTGGTTGTAGTTATTTATCAATCAACTAATTATCAAAGTCCTTTTATCGCAGCCTGTGACCTTATCAATGATGTGTTTTTCAGACATTCACACTGCACTCCAGGCTAGTTTCTTAAAGTGTAAAAAAAATTGTGTACTTTTACATTCTTTAGCATTTATGATGTATACCCTGTGCATACATGCATGTTTCTGTCTGTCTGTCTGTCTCTGTGAGTCTGTCTATGTGTGTGTGTGCTAGCTTTGTTAATATTGTATTGGTTATTGTTCTATCGAATTCCAGTATTTCAAATCTGGGTTTGTTCCCGTTAACAGGGGTGGCCGGATCTACCTCACTCTTACAGCAACAGCTCTCACATCTGAATTTGTCTGTGTTAACTACATCCCAAGGATGGAGCCTTGTATCTTTGTTGGAAACTGGCTCCCTCTTCAGTGGAAGATTTATAATAATTAGGAAATAAAAGTGACATACATACAAACATACAGCAAGAGAAAGGTGCAGCTATTGTTGTATTTGTTGTTGTTGTTGTTGATAGCTTTCTATTATCAAGTAGTTCATAGCTTGCCAACTGTTTTAGTATTATCCAGACTTGTGCCATATCTGCATTCAGCAACAGCTGGCTTGATATTTATTTCATTATATTATTTCAGTACATCATGTATATACATGTATGTGTGTGTGTTGTGTGTGTGTATATATATATATATATATAATATATATATATATATAATATATATATATATATATATATATATACATACATGTATATATATATGTATATATGTATATATATAAGCAGTAATGTTGATTCCTACAGAACAGCCGTGTTTAAGTGGTGACAGAAATTACTTCTCAGTATAATTACTGCTTTCATCTCTAATAGAGATTTTCTTAACTAGCTAATTTGCTTGTTGCAAGATCAATGCTACTGCTGCTGCTGTTGCTGTTGCTGGGAAGAATTCTTCATCCCTCTGATATACACATATTGTTTTTAAACACAATGCATCAGTAGGAGATACTATCTTTAGGCAAATACTACAGGGAGTTTTTTTACCATTCAAAATGTGCTTATATTAAGTTAATGACTTGTAGAGACACCATATTTCATTATTCAATGATAATATACTACAATACAAAGTATATTAAGTGCTTTATAAGTCAATACTCTGTTCTACTGTGTTAGCAGTGTTATCAAATTACTTGTTAAGGTTATCTCTACAGAATTTGTATAGAAATAGCACTGATTTGTTAAGACATTTCATATCCAAGTATGCCTAATGTAAGCTACAATGAGATCAAAGATGAAAAATGGGTAATAGGTGTGTATATGCTATATTTCAAAAGTCTTTGCTTCTTTGTCAGCACCACATCCAACCTATTACATATGATAAATAAGTGGCCATTTTAAATGAATACTGCTTCTGTTGCATACCATGAATTTTTCAGTCTAGTAACCACCTGCAACATCAGTGATTATTTTTCACTGTTTACGTATACAACAACGAAGACAAATTTTGCCTATATACGCTGGCAGTTAGTATACATTATTGATAATGCGTAATGAAGCAGAAATACATCTGGCAGTCTCATTCACCACTGCTTTGAAGAGTTCTGTATCCTTTTGATATATACATTTTGTTCTTATTCACAAAATATTTACATTAGGTATGATACATAGATAGCTATTCTAATCTAATACAGCTTCTGTTGCATATGATATATATATATATATATATATATATATATATATATATATATATATATATACATAATGTATACACCATCATTCATACACACATACACATATAACATTAACATTTAACATTATTTGACTTTAAATAAAGACTTAATGAGATTTGCCATACCATTCTGTCACACACAGCCATTTAGACTGACCTAGACATCTGATTCCAAACCAAAACACACAGGCTTTTGTTAGATGATTGCTTCAAAATTACATAGGCACAGTTCTGTCTGAAAAGTATTTCTTGCTTCATCAAGCAAAATCTCAGACTTATATAATTTGTAGTAGTAAACGGTGTTAAAAGAACTTGATATTTATAAGAACATAAAGAAAATGTTGAATATGGAAGGGACACGTAATAAGATTACATATAGTCATTGCTTCACACAAAATTTTTTTTTTTTAAATCAATAAGCCAGACTCCGCAATACATTTCTGGTTTTTTGTTTTGTCTACTTGTTTGTATTTTTGTTCATAGCTTCTTTTTTTACTTCTTTTTCTTATCTATTTCCAGTTACAGCCTGCAAGAAGTTTTTACAGTTCTCGTTTATTTAACTATTATGCAGCCAACATGGTTCCCTTTCTTTCTATAACAATAACAACGCCTGTAAAAAGTTAGATGTTTATCAAAAATTATCTGGTGCATTACATATATGTGTGTAAGCATGTGTGTGTGTGTGTGTATAAATGTATATATATATATATATGTGTGTGTATATATATATATGTATATATGTATATATATATGTATATATATATGTATATATATGTATGTATATACATGTATGTATATATATATGTATATATATGTATGTATATATATATATATGTTATATATATATATGTATATATATATATATATATATATATAATATATATATATATATATATATATATATATATGTATATATATATATATATATATATATAATATATATATATATATATATATATATATACATATATATATATGTATATATTTGTGTATATATGCATATATATACACACACACACACATATATACACACACATATACATACACTTATACATACATATACTAAACTGATGATATATTGGCAGAAGGTTGAAAGAGATAGGCAGGGAGGACCAGGAATTTTCAAAAGAAAAAAAAAAATCTTTAAATCTAAGTTTTTGAAGTGGTATAAAAATCTCTCATATAAGAATACATACATACACACATACTTAAATACATACATACACACATACATACATACATACATTTTAATACTATTACTACGACTTCTCAAGACATCTCAATAGGTAAAATATAAAAAGGCATAACATTTAAAGAAAAGAAGCTCTAGCTTACACTTGACACCCAAATACATGTAAAAGATATAACTGCACAAGTTGAAAAAGTGAGTGCAATCAATGCCTGAATCATCTAAATAAATTACTGGGATCTCCAGTAAACAGGTGATGGGGAGGGTCGCTAGAAACGCAGCAAGACTAAAAATGAGAACTGTCATAAAGACAAATGAACCCAGTATAGGCTCAATGAGCATCCAGCAGTAGCACAAGCACTCAGAAATTCTGAGTTGGTGTCCAGCATACTGGTAAACCACTAGGAGTGAAGCAGCCCTTAGCTTTTGTTAAAGCATGTCTCAAAGGGAAGGTCACTCTGATATTAAACTGGATAATACGCAGGTGCAGCTGTGTGGTAAGAAGCTTGCCCCCAAACTGCATGCTTCCAGGTTCAGTCCCAATGCATAGCACTTTGGGCAAGTGTCTTCTGAGCAAAACTTGGGAGTAAATTTGGTAGACAAACTGAAAGAAGCCCATTGTGTGTGTGTATGTGTGTGTGCGTGTGTGTATTTATGTGCATGTGTCTTTGTGTCCATGTTTGTCCCCACACCATTGCTTGACAACTAATGTTGGTGTGTTTACATCCCCGTGACTTGGTAGTTTGACAAAAGTGACCGATAGAGCAAGTACTAGGGTGACAAAGAATAAGTCCTGGGGTCAAATTCTTCAACTACAAAACCTTTTAAGGCATGCTCCAGCATGGCCACAGTCAAATGACAGAAACAAGTAAAAGAATAAAAGAATAAAAGAATACTTGACTTAAGTAAAAAACACCAAAAAAAAAACAGAATGGTCAAGTCCATTGACTGAAACAGCAAGAAATAAAAGAATATCAGCAATGGAGTCATTAATAACATCAATTTCACCTGTATCAGGAGACCTAAAAAAAAGGTCACAGGCACTGCTCCTTCCTCCAAACCCCAGCATGAAGGGCAATGTCCCTCATGTTATGGAAGGGTTGTATTCTTGAAAGCTTTGCCATAATGGGGATGTTCTGTAGCGCAAAACTTATTTTCTTACTGACTTCCATGTTATAAATTGTAATACATTTCTACAGAACTTTTTTTGGTATTCATCACTCACCACCACCAAAAAAAAAAAAGAAAGAAAGAAAGAATGGAAGGAAGGAAGAAAGAAAGAAAGAAAGAAAGAAAGGAAGGAAGAGATTAATACAACCAGTTCCGTAAGCATAACCAGTGATTCTGTAATGTAGGAGAACCCTTATATCATTTTGAACTACTGAAGGCCGTGAACTGGCAGAATTGTTACTATTTCAGACAAAATGCTTAGCAGTGTTCCTCTTGATTTTACATTGGGAGCTCAAATTCTCCCAAGGTCAACTTTGCCTTTCATCCTTTAATCATCATCATCATCATCATCGTTTATGATCTGTTTTCCGTGCTGGTATGGGTTGGACGGTTTGACATGGAGCTATCCAGACTCCAGCTGTCTGTTGTGTTATGGTTTCTGCCGCTGGATGCCCTTCCTAATGCCAACCACTTAGCAGTGTGTGCCGGGTGCTTTTTAACGTTCCATTGGCATGAGTGCATGCAGCACTGGCATCATCATCATCATTTAATGCCCACTTTCCATGCTAGCATGGGTTGGGTGGTTTGTCTGAGGACTGGAGAGCCAGATGGCTGCACCAGCCTCCAATCTGATCTGGCAGAGTTTCTACAGCTGGATGCCCTTCCTAACACCAACCACTCCAAGAGTGTAGTGGGTGCTTTTACGTGCCACATTCAAATGGTGTTTTTTACATGCTACCTGCACAGGAGCCAGTCCAGGTGCACTGGCAATGACCTTGCTCGAATGTTGTTTTTCATATGCCACCGGCACAAGTGCCAGTAAGTCGACACTGGTAACGATCATGCTTGGATGGTGCTTTTTACATGCCACTGGCACGGGAACCAGTCAGCAGCCCTGGTGACGAACACACTCAGATGGTGCTCTTAGTGCTCCACTAGCATGGATGTCAGTCAGGCGTGCTATCATCAGACACATCAATAATGCATTAATACAGCACTGGCATGGGTGCATTAATGCAGACCTGGCACAGGTGCATTAATGTAGCACTGGCATGGGTGCTTTTTAAGTGGCACCAGAACCTGAAAGGACTAGCCTGTATATGTGGCAGACAGTGATTTTTCAGGATCAATAAAATAAATACCAGTCATGTACTAGGGTTGATGTAATCAACTACTGCTCTCTCACCCCAAAAATAAAATGCTGGCCCTGTACTTAAATTTGAAACCAATATTTTGAACTTAATGAACAGAACTCTGAAAGTAAGTCTATAAAAAACATTAAAATTATCATTATCATCATCTACATTATTGTCTTGAGTACCAACACCACCATCCTCATCTCTACTGTCACCACCATCCTCATCACTACTGTCACCACAACCATCATCAACATTATCATCACCATCATCATCATTACACTCACACCACCACCATGATGATGATCATCATCATCATCATAATGAAAACTATAAAGAAAGATATGTGACATGAAAGTCATTTATCAATTTACATTTTATGTACACAGATTATCCTCAGACATAATTAGAATCCCCAAAAAATGATTTATAAAAGCATTAATTAAAACACACACATGCATGCATGCATACACACACACACACACAAACGCACATGCGCACGAGTGCATTCATACAAACACAGACACATGCACCACTTACCCATTCACACACACACACATGCACGCACACACATTCATACACACACATAGACACACATGCACAAACATACACACATACACCGCTTACCCATTCACACACGCATACACTCACACACCCGCGCACACGCACGCATACATACACATTCATACACACACACAGACATGTTCAAACATACACACATGCACCACTTACCCATTCACACACACATGCATATGCTTGTGCATACACACACATGCACGCATGCACAGACACACATGCACACCACACACATGCACACACATTCATACACACACTTGTACAAACATACACACACACCACTAAGCCATTCACACCCACACACACACATGCACACACACACATACCACATCCGAAGAGGAGTGAGTGAAACAGAGAGGGAGTGAGAAAGAGAAAAAAGAGAATCATGCACATAGATAAACAGAAAGAGAGAGAGAAATACATAATGAGAGAGAGAGAGAGGTAAACAGATAGATATAAAAAGAGGGAGAGAGAGAGAGAGAGAGAGAGAAAACACAAAAACATAAAGGGAGGAGGGAAATGGATAAATACACAAAGAGGAAGAGATAAACACACATATCAAGAGAGGGAGAGAGAAAGATAAACAGGTATAGAATGAAAGAGAGAGAGAGAGAGAGAGAAACATTCAGACATAGAGAAAGGGTGAGACAGAAATGAGCAAGTATCTTGTCTTTTCTTTTAATAAGACAACAGGGTATGGTTTAAGTAAGATTTGGCTGCTATTTCCAGCAAATTGAGCAACTGCATAGAGACACTCTTGTTGGATTGCTACATAATGAGCTGACTAGGTAAACAGTATTACTTACAGTTCAAAATAATGTTAACAGTTGGTGAAGACTAGCAATTATTTTTTTTATCTTTTAATTGTTTCAAGTCTTCAGACTGCGACCACGCTGGGGCACTGCCTTGAAAAATTTTAGTCAAAACAAATCAACCTATTACTCTCTCTCTCTCTTTTACTCTTTTACTCTTTTACTTGTTTCAGTCACTTGACTGCGGCCATGCTGGAGCACCGCCTTTAGTCGAGCAAATCGACCCCGGGACTTATTCTTTGTAAGCCCAGTACTTATTCTATCGGTCTCTTTTGCCGAACCGCTAAGTGACGGGGACGTAAACACACCAGCATCGGTTGTCAAGCGATGGTGGGGGGACAAACACAGACACACAAACACACACATATATATATATACATATATACGACAGGCTTCTTTCAGTTTCTGTCTACCAAATCCACTCACAAGGCATTGGTCGGCCCGGAGCTATAGCAGAAGACACTTGCCCAAGATGCCACGCAGTGGGACTGAACCCGGAACCATGTGGTTGGTTAGTAAGCTACTTACCACACAGCCACTCCTGCGCCTATCTTATTTTAGTACTTATTTTAAACTTTTAAGCCTGCTCTCATTTGTTGACCTGCTAAGTTACAGGGGGACGTAGACAGATGCATGGCTCAGTGGTTAGAACTTCAGGTTCACAATTATGAGGTAGTGAGTTCGATTCCCAGACCAGGCTGTGTGTTATGTCCTTGAGCAAGACACTTTATTTCACGTTGCTCCAGTTCACTCAGCTGTAGAAATGAGGAGTGACGTCACTGGTGCCAAGCTGTATATACGAGAAACAGCAGCTAAACGCCCCTCTTCAAATCACACTCCATTTCTTGCTTTCATGCAGTTATTCAGGTAACATCTCTTTATCATCTGAACAAACACACAGAAGCAAACAAGTCAAAATAGCAACAGAACGAATCGTTTTTTTCCATACAAGTGATAAATTGAATAATTAAATTGTTGACATTAAACTGGAGTTCACTTCTGTCAACAGATAATACTTTTTTTTTAACATCTATCTCAGAAATGTAATTATATTTTATTTAATATAATTGACAAAGCCCAGTTCTCCATTATGCCAGTAAATAACTTTGTGTGTTGATAATAAAAAATGTTATCTCACTATTTGTTCATTTTATATTCTTTTTCTCATGCTAGTATGAGTTAGATGGCTATATATATTATTGAAGCACTTTTCACAGCTGGACGTCCATTGTGACCTGAACCATTGTTACCTATTTTCCAAGAAAGGGAGTTTTTATTCTGATCATCTTCAAAAGCACAGATTTCATGGACAATATCTAGACAGAGAAACATCAACAATACCGCTGTCAGTGGCTCAATGGTGACTTTATGGGGGAAAAGCATAGAATGTAAACACCCATATAAAAACACACATGCATATTACATATACACACCAAGTACATCAACATCAAAAAGTCAAATGGAAATTATAGTTGTGATATCTGTGCCGGTGGCACATAAAAAGTACCATCTGAATGTGGCCGATGACAGCGCTGCCTTGACTGGTCCCCGTGCCGGTGGCACGTAAAAAGTACCAACTGATCGTGGCTGTTGCCAGCCTCCCCTGGTACGTGAAAAGCACCCATTACACTCATGGAGTGGTTGGCGTTAGGAAGGGCATCCAGCTGTAGAAACACTGCCAGATCAGACTGGAGCCTGGTGCAGCCTCCTGGCTTCCCAGACCCCAGTCGAACCGTCCAACCCATGCTAGCATGGAAAACGGACGTTAAACGATGATGATGATGATGATGATATCACTATATAAGCATTATCATCATCCACATCGCCATTTTACATCCATTTTCCATGCTGACATGGATTGGATGGTTTGACTGGAGTTGGCAGAGTCGGTAAGGCCAGGAACCACACCAGCCTCTTTTGTACATTTTGATTTTTAGAGCTGGATGCCCTTCCTAATACCAACCACTCTACAGAGTGTACTAGGTGCTCTTCACCTGGTATCAGCACTAGAGCTTACTATGTGATACCAGCATATATATATATATACATACATGTATAAGATACATATATATAGGGTGGCAAATACTCGTTATAAATATTACCACCAGTGGCCCAGCATGTATAAATAGTCAACAGACAACATATTCATATTTCAAAATAGAAAATTACCCTTTAACAGGTAATTTTTACATGCTAGAAATAGCAACCAACACGGCCAAAAACCACAATTTAATAGCAAATTTCGAATTAGATGAAAAATAAAAGCCTTTACCCTGTTATTTAATGGTTATACCATGGTTTCAAATTTCTTTAACAAATAATATTACTTGCCATCTTTTAATAGATAATTTAGCAAGACCATATTATCCACCAGGCAAATTCTCGTCAGTAACCGGCCTAAACAACTAACTTATAATTCAGAGACAAGATAACACGTGTCCCATCATTATATGTTATAATTTTTCAAATATCACACACAGGTGCATTTACAGTCAGCAATAGATACAATGCCGAGCTGAAACTTCGAGAATGCTAAGAACATATTCATAAGATACATATATGTAGGGTGGCAAATACTCGTTATCACAGCAGGCAGTGAAGGTCTTTTCCCTTGGATTGAAGGGCAGGTTGTATATCACAGGTGTTAGAACTGCAATGGTGCATGGTAGCTAGATATGAGCTTTGAATACAGAATAAGACTAAAGAACAAAAATGAAAGTAATCTGCTCCAATAGATATGTAATATTTAAGGCTGACTGTACCTAACAAACTTCTGACCACTTGGTAAAGCTATCGGCAATGTCCAAGTAGTATGCATCTTTTACTGGTCCAGTATTGTCAACATGTACCCTGGACCACGGACTATCCGTCTTAGTGTGCATGAGTAAAAAATGAGTAATGCTGGAGTAAAAAATAAGCTGAGAGGATAATGTTGTACAAGAGGAATGAAGTGCAATGTGCAAGAGAGGAAAATGCATTTGTACAAGCAAGCTATGCATATAGATGATGATTGGTGCAGAAGGAAGGTAGCATCTAGCAATGCAAGGTAGTAGAATATGCAGAAGAGTGAAACCAAGCAAGCCTTAGGATGAAGTGGTGAAGGCTTACCTGTTGATGCTGCATCTCAAACAAGAGATGACTGACTTGTATATGTGGTGTTGCAGAAGACCTGTTCACCTATGACAAAATATACCAAGACATGAGAAAAGTGCATAGAAGCCATGATAAGTTTATACATACTTGAGTATATATATATATATATATCGTCAGTGGATCATATATCTGTAAAAGAAGCATACACTAAAAGCTAGAGCAGTAATGTATTTACATGAAGTTAAATATGTGTGTGTGTATATACACACATATACCTATATATACACACATATACCTATATGTACACACACACATACATAAATATGTGTGTGCATTTGTAGATATAAACATATATATACACATGCACATAAACACACACACACATATACATATATTCACACACACACATATATACATATATATAAGTTATATATAAGTATATATATATATATATATATATCAGTGTATGTATATATATATATATGTTTATATATATGTGTGTGTGTGTGTGTGCATATATATATATATATATATATATATATATATATATATATGATGATGATGATGATATATATATATATATTTATGTATACACAAACATATAGTGATATGTAATATATATATATATATATATATATATTACAATCAGGGTAGGAAATAGTACACAGCATTGCTAGAAATTAGAGTCAAAACTGGTCACAAACACAGTTATCACTAATACACACTGGTGAATTCAAGGAAAATGAGTAAATATAAAAGCCAATTAACCATAACAATTAAAAATCGCAAATGAATCTACAGTCACACTCGTATCATGTAATTTGCCTAGTCGTCTACGCAGTAATATTTCTGATACGAACTAAGTGTTTATCACAAGGTTTAAAATGATGTGATACGAGTATAACTGTAAATTCATTGGTGATTTTTAATTGCTATGGCTAGTTGGCTTTTATATTTACTTGTTTACCTTGAATTCACCAGTGTATATAAGTGATAACTATGGTTTTGACCAGTTTTGACTCTTATTTCTAGCAATGCTGTGTACTATCTCCTACCCTGATTATAAATTAATAATTTTTACCTGTTAGTTTAGTATCATTTTGAAAAATAAAAATTTATGTTAAGTAAAAGTGTAAAAAATAAAAATTTATATTGTGTAAAAGTGTGAAAGTGTATGTCAGACAAAATGCTTATCAGCATTTCTTGTAGCTCTTTACATTCTGAGTTCAGATCCTGCTGAGGTCAATTTTGTCTTTCAGCCCTTCAGGGTCAACAAAATAAAATACCAGTCAAGTACAGGGTTGATGTAACCTACTGGTCCCCTCCCATAAAAGGTTGTTGGCTTTGAGTCCTGCAATGGACTGGTATCCCATTCAGGGGCATGTGGTGATTTCAATCACTTATATGCCATGGAAATTGGATAACCAAACCAACCTTATGAATCCTACAGTTCAAGTAAAATACATATAAAAAAAAAACTATAATCAGTGCAAGTGTTTTTATTAGAACAGTAACCCTCCCAAAATGCCGCAAAATGTTTCGATAATCTTGTAAAACAGTTACAAAAGCTTCAAGAAAGTCCTGAACCATCAGAGCTATGGATAGAAAGATTTTTGTCTTGGTATTTTTATAGATTATATAATATCTCCTTTACTTTTTTCACCACCTTGAATTTTTAGCTGAAAAAAATGATCCCAGTACTTAATATATATTTCTTTAAGCCTGGTACTTATTCTATCAGTCTCTTTGCTGAACTGCTAAGTTACAGGTACGTAAACACACCAACATCGGTTGTCAAGCACTGGTGGGGAAAAAACACAGACACAAAGACACACACATACATATATATATCATGGGCTTCTTTCAGTTTCCATCTACCAAATCCACTCACAAGGTTTTGGTCACTCCTGAGATTATAGTAAAAGACGTTTGACAATGGTGCCACACAGTAGGACTGAACTCAGAGCCATGTAGTTGGGAAGTGAACTTCTTACCACACAGCCATGTCTGCGCCTATACAACATTTAAACTTTCTGTCTTAACTTTAATAATTTCCGAGAAACTTGTCAGCTATTTCTAGCAGAATCAGCAACTGTGTAGCAACAGCTTCATTTGCTCGTCTAATTTATTTATTTAAACTAAATGTGGATTTCAGACACAAAGGACATATAAAAGAGAATTATTAGTGAGTAACCAATTAATTTACAGTAGTGTTAAATCCATAAACGTTGTCTGCATTCAGTCGTAATTTAGTCCTCAACTGTTTCATTTAATTGAACTCTAATTATTCAGCTTAATTAACCTTTTCGCTGTAACAGTTTCAATTAAATCAACTGGCTTACTTGCTTTGTTTCAAGTAGCTTAGTCACTATTATGCAAATAGTTTAGTCACTATGGCGCAAGTGGCTTCATTGCTGTTGTACTGGGTAACCAATTGAAAGGTTACTGTTTCATAATACAGTGAAACAATTGGGAGGTTTTATTTATGAATTCATTGTCCTTCATGGTTTGATCCACTTGTGTGTTAGAAGGCATTATAGTGTAACTAGCAGTATCGCCCGGCGTTGCTCGGGTTTGTAAGGGAAATAACTATATAAGCATTTTTAGAGAGTTATAGCCAAAAAATAGCAAAAAATGCATTAAAAATGGAAAAAATATGATGGTAAATTTTTTGAAAAATCGTTGACTCATCATAGACATTTTTAGAGAGTTACTTCCCTTATATAATAGCGAAAAAATGCATTAAAATGGAAAAAAAACGATGGTAAATTTTTTTTTAAATCGTAGACTCATGTAGACGCTTTCTTAGCCATTTCTGTTTTGGTGTTTTCAAGCCATGAAGTCGTTGTTCTAAAAGAACGCTGGTCTCCTTGACAACGCATTACGACGTTGATTTCCTTACACTCCCTTCCCCACAGGTGCAGGTGTGAGCGTGGACGCCAACTCTGCCGCCATCGACACACGAAAAATTATGCATTAAAATGGAATAAAAAATGATGTTAAATTATTTTTAAAATCGTAGACTCATCGTAGACGCGCGCTAATACTCAGACGGGCTCGATATGAATCACGACTATAAGCTACCCGAATTTGGTTAAACTGCACCGCAAAATGTGGGAGTAGTTAGGAATCTAAATCGAAGGGGACAGACACTCACACAACTACAGTTTTATATATATAGATATACATAGCGCAATAGTGGTGAGATGTGACAGCAAAGAAAAGCATACATTCACTCTCTGCATGCAATTAGACTCGGAAAGTTCGTGAGGAACCCATTGACCCAATTTGCTGACTTTTCCGATAGCACACAGGTCTCAATGAATGGTTGAATGACCAAATCCAAGCTTCTCTGCTAGTTCCTCAACAGTTACGATGAGATTTTGTTCCACCAGGGTTTTCAGAATGTCCTTGTCGAGTTCTACAGATCTTTCAGGATGAGGCTCGTCTTCTAGGCTGTTCCAATATAGCTTTGAAAAAAATAGCTGTTAAAATCGAAATGCACTCTTCAAAACTTGCACTATGAATAAGGACAAGATAAAATTACTACCTGCTTTTATAGCAAGTTAATATAAGTAGTTTATCCCATTCCCCTCTGACTTTTAGTTCAAGCTGTTGAAAAAATCGCATTATTATATATATACTAGCAGTATCGCCCGGCGTTGCTCGGGTTTGTAAGGGAAATAATTATATAAGCAATTTTAGAGATGTAAAGTATAATAGCCATCTCAATATGGCTAACCACAAAGGGGGAGGGGTGTTACTGTAGCTTTTTACGTTCTGAGATTTAATAATAAATTTTAGAGAGTTACTTCCCTTATATATGTCAAAAATGGATTAAAAATGGGAAAAATTGATGGTAAATTTTTTTTAAATCGTAGACTCATCGTAGACGCGCGCTAATACCCAGACGGTCTCGATATGAATCACGACTATAAGATACCCGGTTTTGGTTAAACTGCACCGCAAAATGTGGGAGTAGTTAGGAATCTAAATCGTAGGAGACAGACACACAACCTCACTTTTATATATAAAGATTTCCTCTATTTACATAATATTGAGGTCTCTTTCTTTCTTTTGTTATCTTACTGTTTTTACCAATATATATATATATATATATAAATATATATATATATAGTTACAGAGATGTACTCGCATAGCAAGTGACTTGATCTGAGATCGTGTGCTGGAACGAAAACAGTTGCAGCGTTGAAGGTGTTTATAAGCCATTTAAGAAACACACAAAAATCGTTAGATTCACTTCAACATTTAAATTTAATTTGTCAAAATATTTTCATCGCTTTGAGACCGCGACCTGTTAGCGCGATATTTTTGTCAGTGAACAGGTCGCGGTCTCAAAGCGACGAAAATATTTTGGCAAATTAAATTTAAATGTTGAAGTGAATGTAACGGTTTTTGTGTGTTTCTTAAATGGCTTACAAACACCTTCCACGCTGCAATATATATATACACATATATATATATGTATGTATGTATGTAGTGTGTGTGTATATGTGTATGCATGTATGTGTGTGTGTGTGCGTGTCTGTGCTTGTGATTGTCCTC
>NC_043005.1:58177575-58257575 GCF_006345805.1 Octopus sinensis | reverse complement strand
TGTAGTGTTGAGGATCTAGGTGTAGCTTCTACGATTTTGTTCTTATATTTTTTATCATACCCAATGCTACAGTTATTACTGGTATTGTTTTCACCTTTATGCCATGCATCTTGAATACTTCAATTTTGAAATCTTTGTACTTTGACAATTTCTCTACTTCTCTTTGGATAATATTTTGGTCAGAAGAGACTGCAATGTCTATCAGTAAGCAGGTGTTTCTTTCCCAATTCTTGATTATTACGTCTGAGTAATTAGTTTTTATTTCTTTGTTGGTTTGAACAGACATATCCCAGATGATTGTGGTCTGATCATTGTCTTGTACCTTGTTTGGCACATGTCTATACCTATTTCTTTACTACCCACAAGGGGCTAAACACAGAGGGGACAAACAAGGACAGACAAAAGGATTAAGTCGATTACATCAACCCCAGTGCATAACTGGTACTTAATTTATCGACCCCGAAAGGATGAAAGGTAAAGTCAACCTCGGCGGAAAATGAACTCAGAACGTAACGGCAGATGAAATACTGCTAAGCATTTCGCCCGGTGTGCTAACAATTCTGCCAGCTCACCGCCCTCATATTTGGTACACGTCTATACCATTTATTGTCAGTTTTAGGGTTGTAGTGTTGGCATATTGTCCAGTGGACATTACTTACTTGATCATGTCTGTATATACAGGGTGCATAAGGTATTTGAGGATATACCTTTTTTGGGTCATTGCTGCATTTTTTGTTCACTCTGCATAATCTTTGTTTCAGAAAATAATAATGGAAGACCCTCAGCTTATTCAAGAAATGAAGAGGCATGCTGTTATTGTAGTTATAAAGGCTGAGCATAGCAATTTAGAAATCTCTCTAATTTTTAAAGTTGCCAGATCTTTTGTCTACAAAGTTTGTAAGGAGTTAGAGACTGAAGATGGAAACATATCACCAGCATCAAAGCATAAAAAGCATTCTAAACACTCTGCAATAATCAGACCACTTGAATTTATCCAGCAAGTTCAACAGACCATTGATTACAATCCCAAAAAGTCTATGAGGTCATTGCAAAAGATTCCCATATGTCTTGAAGGAACAGTCAGAAATGTTGTCCACGAAGACCTCAGATATAAGTCTTATATTATGAGGAAAAGTCAATTTGTCAGAAAAAGCAAAAGAAAATCACTACATCAGATCTAAAAGGTTCTTAAAAATCCAGCAGAAGAAGATTTGATTTAGTTTTTCTCAAACAAGAAAAACTTCAACCAAGAGGAAAATGTTAACAGAAGAAATGACAAATGGTTATGTGCAGACCCTTCTGAAGTTCCAAGTGTTATGCATACAAAATTTCCTGCAAAATTTCCATGGTTTTAGGGTTGTCAGCAATGAACGACATGTGATGCCTCCTTACTTCTTTCCATAAGGCCTTAGAGCTAACTCTGCCACCTACATTGAGGTCCTGGAAACAATTGTTAGCCCTGGATAGACAGTGTATGCAATGGAAGGCCATGTGTTTCAGTAAGACTCCATACTATCACATATGGCTCTAGTAACACAGGAATGGATGGCTGAAAATTTTCATGATCACATAACTCCTAACATTTGGCCTCCTAATTCCCAAGATCTCAATCCATTGGACTATTTACATGTGGAGCATTGTTGAGAGAGAGGTTACTGAATATGCCCATAACACCAAAGTTACTTTGAAAGCTGCCATAGTCAGAGTAATGTCCAAAATGAACCAGGACCACTTGATTCAAGCATGTAGATGATTTAGATCTCATATAAAAGCAGCTGTTGAAACTGAAGGTGGCTTTATTGAATAACATTACAGAAATGAAGATTTATTTTTATCCTCATAGCATTTTGTGATAAATAAAGTTATTATCTGTTATATCTGGGTTTTTTTTATATATATATAAACATAAATCAGTCCTCAAATATCTTATGTACCCTGTATATTCAGATTTGGCAAGGACTGGACAGCCAGAGGTAATGTGATCAACTTTCTCATTGTGCTGGTTGCACATTCTGTATTTTGTGTTAGTGTCTGTTTTCATTATTTTGCTTTTATAGTTGTTCAAAATCAGACACTGATCTTGTACAACAAGAATCAGTCCTTCTATTTCAGCTTTTTGTCCAGAGCTTTTGAGCCATTGCTGGTTTTTACTGGGGCTCACTTCTTCTCTCTCAAGCTTTGCAGGGTATTGGCCATGGAGTGATTTTTCTCTCCATTTCTTCTTCAGTATGTTTTGTAGGTTTGTTGCCATGTTGTTTTTGTTTCTTTGACCATTTCTGTTATGCTGTCATCTGAGGTCAGTGTAGCAGTTTGTTTCTGTTTTATATTTTGTCACCTCCATGTGCATAGAGAAAAGCATTTTCTTTTTCTTATATTGCTTTATTATCATGTGTTTTTCTTCTTTCTACAATTTTGTTTCCATTTCTTGCCAAGCATCTTCTCAACACCTAAGGCAAAGAAATTCATTGTATATATATTGATAAGCTACTAAAATAAAAACACCAGATTGTTCATTTACAAAATCAAATAAAGATATGTAAAAAAGAAAAAAATTATCTACATGTTAAACATGGAGAAAATGATCTACATGGAGAAACAATATTGTTCTCACAAAAACGATGTTTTTCTCGATATGTGTGACGTACCAGTTAAAAGAATTTTTTGCACTTCTTGCAGGGATGGTAAGCCAGGAATCATTCCCAAATAATTTTCAGTTTCTTTTTGATCATTCCTAGTGCTCCTGGTATTGTAACTGCCATGGGATGCCATATTCTTTTTCACTTTTGATGAGCAAATCTTTATATTTTCTGAGCTTATCAAATTCTTTTGCTGCAATATTATGGACAATCGTATCAATCGATAAACAGACTTTATAATTTTTATCTTTTATAACAATATCTGGTTTATTGATGGTTCTGTCTGTTTGTCCCAAAGAATCATTACATTTTCTTCCTCAGATATAGCCTTAGTGGATGCTTATAAAACTTGACATCAGATTTGATTTTATAATGCCATCAATATTAACCAGTGTAGATATTGGCCAGCTCTGTCATGCGTTGATTTATACTGTATAGGTGTTAAAACTTTGCATCCAGAGATTAAATAGTCCACTATTTTAATCTCATCATTGCAGAATCAGCACTTTAGATCTACTCCTTTTTTCATCACATTGGTTTGGTAGTTTCAAATCAATAAGCTTTGATCTTACACAGCAATGGTGAAGCCTTCACACTCTATCTTTAGCCCTGAGCTCTGTAACCACTGGTGGATGTACTTCTGATCAACATCAGCCTGTTTGCTGCACATATTTGCTATGCAGAGGTTTCTACTCTCACTTACCAGACAAAATTCATGCACTTTTTCTTTGCCATTAATTTTACTTTCTTTGCAACAACAGTTACCACACTTCCTTCAGACAGTTCAACCTGGGTATCATTCATGAAATCAATAACAAATTTTTTGATCTCTTTCAAGATAGAACAAGACTTCTTACACCTCTCAAGATTTTCAATTAATTTTAGCATTCCATTGTAAGGTGTTTCACAATATTTGGTCAGTCCAATTAGGGTGGTTTTGTAAGAAAGTTCAAACTGGAACAAGCCTCAACCTCCTTGATCTCTGGGAAGGTAAAGAGGATCCACATCTACCTTTGGGCAGTGCATTTTATTACAAGTCAGCAGCTTACAAATTCTTCTGTTAATTTTCTTTATTTCACTATTCCAGTTCAACACATTGAGGATATAAGTAACAACTGGAACTGGTATGGTATTTATGGCTTTTCTTCTTCTTCTTCTTCTTCTTCTTCTTCTTCTTCTTCTTCTTCTCCTTCTTCTCCTCCTTCACCTCCTCCTTCTTCTTCTCCTCATCTTCCTCCTCCTCCCTCTCCTCCTTCTTCGTTATCATCGTCATCATTGTCATGGTCGTCGTCCTCCTCCTCCTCATCATCATCATCAGGCCTCTCTTCCATTGCTCCCACCTCTACTTTATTCTCACTCAATCACTCTGTCTCACCCATCATACTCAAGCTTCTTTCACCCACCCACTGCCACCCTAGTTCTTTCCTAGTCATCCTCTTGATTATGCTGCTTTGAATGTGCAGAGACAACCTAGATTAGCAAGAACTCTTGTGGATGTCTTGTGGGGATACAAGGCATTCTAATTAGTGCTGCTGAGGTGGACCTGATAGTAAACACCTAGTAGACTCTTTAAAGTGGTCAGCAAATAATGAGAGCCGATGCAGAGTCGGGAGGATACTTTAGTCTTGCTAAAGACATGATAAATTTTAAATTTTATGTTAACATTATCAACGTTACACTCTTCATGTACATGTGTTGCTAAATGCTTTTAGACTCTGCTATTTCATCCAGCGAAGGTCCCTTTAAAGATGCAGAGCAGAAGTTCTTAGCCAGGATCCATATAAGATTTTGTAGGGACCATGCTAGCAAAATAGCAAATTAGGGATCCACAGTAGTATTTTAAGGGCCCATGGAAAGTTTTGATTTAAATGGATGTATTGCAAAGGAGCTGCTAGGTTTCCTTCTCTAACATTTTACATAGTTCAACTTATACAAGGCACTGGGAGATGTGGCAATTTGCTGTACTTGATAAGACACATCAAGCTAAGTAAACTCTTTGTCTTCTACACATACAAGCTTGTCCTTTCAGGAACCAGTGCCACTTAAAAACCACCCATACAAGTACTGCATTAGCATACCTGTGCCAGTGCTGCATAAACGCACCCATGCTGGCAGCACATAGGATGCACCCAGCACACTCTTTTAAGTGGTTGGCATTAGGAAGGGCATCCAGTCATAGACCCCCATGCCACAAGAGACAGTTGGAGTCTGGCCAGCTCCATGTCAACCTGTCCAACCGATGCCCACATGAAAAGCAAGCGTTAAAAACGATAATGATAGTGATGATACAAGTGCATGAGAGAAAAAAACAAAATAAGAATTTTGGAAGAAGTGTCTATAAAACTAGTTTTTATACATGGAACAGCTGGTGGGAAAGGGACACCAAAATAAAATGGGGGTTCATAATTAAAAAATTAGTCAAGAACCACTGATGTAGTATCTTAGAAATCCAGTATACTCCAAATCCAGGCGAAAAGAAAATCATCTCAAAGGTGAACATGAATGATAGATATTGATATTTCTCTGTTATTTTAGCTCATCAGTGTCGAATACTCAATTCCTCTGTGAAATTAATTTGGTTTGTTGGCCTTGAAGTACATACAGAAAGTGTAAAATCTAACTACTGCTGTGAAAAAGCTCCACACAAGTAAAACAAAACTCAGATTTTGTGTTATAAGTACCTCAATAATTTAAACATCATCAATGCCACATATTCAATGTATATGTGTTGTTAAATTCTTTTAGTGTGTAGTATTTCATCAAGGGAAGGTCCCTTTAAGCTGTGTGGAAGCACGTGGCTTAGTGGTTAGGGTGTTGGACTCATAGTCATAAGATTGTGGTTTCAATTCCTGGACCAGGTGACGCGTTGTATTCTTGAGCAAAACACTTCATTTTACATTGCTCCGGTCCACCCAGCTGGCAAAAATGAGTAATCCTGTGATGGGCTGGTGTCCCATCCAGGTGGGGAATCATTATGCTATGGAAACCAGCCCTTATGAGTCAGCATGACTCAAGAAGGTAACTTTACTTTACCTTTAAGTTGTACTGACACATTAAAATTCACCCAGTCTCCTCTGTAAGCTGGCTGGAGTGAGGAAAGGTATCCAGCTACAGAAAACAATGTAAAAAATGAAATGTTTGAATAAAAACTGATTCAGTCAAGAGGAAATGCCTGAATAAAAACTGACCACAATAGCCCATATGTCTCATTCGGAGACCCCCTTCGGTCACGACACAGACCATGGGATTGCACCTAGAAAGTTACCCTCCTAGACACAAGTCCGGGCAAGGTTATTTATGGAAGACCAGCAGTCGCCCATGCATACCAGCCTCCCCTCTCCACGCCACCAGTGTTATCCAAGGGAAAGACAAAGGTTGATACAGCTTGGCACCAGTGACATCGCAGCTCATTTCTACAGCTGAGTGAACTGGAGCAACGTGAAATAAAGTGCCTTGCTCAAGAACACAACATGCAGCCCAGTCCGGGATTCGAGCTCACAACCTCACGATCGTAAGCTCGATGCTCTAACCACTGAGCCATGCGCCTATGTCTCATACTGCATTGGAAACAGATGTAAAATGAAGATTAAGAGGTTAGATGTTTGCTTTGTAATTTTGAGGTTTTCTGTTTGATCTCACAGCAAAAGTAGCTGTGGATGAAGTTAGGCAGACAGAAATCTGGCGATACAGAAATCTGGTGAGAAAACAGGCAGCGAGCTGGCAGAAATGTTAGCATGGCCAGCAAAATGCTTGATGGTATTTTGTCTGCTATTACATTCTGAGTTCAAATTCCACCAAGGTCGACTTTGCCTTTCATCCTTTCGGGGTCGATAAATTAAGTACCACTTATGCACTGGGGTCTCGACTTAATCCCTTTGTCTATCCTTGTTTGTCCCCTCTATGTTTAGCCCCTTGTAGGTAATATAGAAATAAGAAATCTGATGAGACTGTTGGATGGACTTCATTTGTACTTAAAAGGGCTAGTCTTGTCCTACAGTGGTTCTACCAGAGAATTACATTAAGGCTGAGTTTGACTGTGGAGTATTCAGCCACTTACACTATAACCTAGTGACTAGGTGAATCCATTAATAAAACAACTGAAATTTTCAATGTTAAAATCAACACAAGAACTATTTGTATGGGTAATTGTGCTTGGTGTTTGCTTGCTATTTTCTCTTGCCAGAGTAAGAGGTGTAATAATTAAAGACAAAATTTTACATTATAACGTGCTTATTGTAGACAGAACTCATAAATCTATAAACATTCTTTATATGAATGCTTTATTCAATTTTTTTTTTGTTAAGAAAACACATAAATCATTTAAAAACAATAGATTATCACATGTCATGACGTAAAACATGTTTAGAGAAAGTGAGACACAGACACACAGAGAGGTGAGAACTTTTGTTTTTGTATTAATTCAATGCACAAATGTTGTATGATGTAACTTGTTTTTAGTTTCATTCTTGTAGCTTCCGAACAAACATCTCACCAAAGTGAAATTTAACTGGAATCTCTTGTATTCCAAATAAGTACCAGTAATCAACTGTGGACAGCTGACAACAATTAAATCACCTATAACACTCTCTTGACAAAACTTCATCTCCTACCTGAATTAAGGAGCAAGTATATCTCAAACCCACTCAAGATATAATTACTTTACATGTGTGTGTGTGTGTGTGTGTGTGTGCTTATGAATATACATTTATTTGTGTACCAATAGTCAATTAGTTAAATTCTCTTTGCAATCCTGAGGTTCAGGTTTCAATTCAACTGCATGATACTTACTTACTTAGCCATGTATTGAGAGGGATTCTTTGGGATTTGAATAATTCACCACTGGAATTTCATTCAACATCCTTAAAAACCCTTATTCAGGGACTTTTTGAGTGGGATGGGTTACTTGACCAGAAGAAAATTCTAACTGGGCCCCACTTGCAAGGTCATGTGCTGTTTATCTTGATATGAGATCACTTTGTTGTGTACATATGGTTGTGACGCATGTGCCTGGTGTAACCTTATCAGACGGGCAGTCATGATGGGTATACTGGGTTTCGTATATTTTACCCCAGTGTCACTTTGATGGCATGCACTGCTCTCTCACTCAATAAAAATAATAATAACAATCATAATAATAATAATCATTCTGTAATAGGCACAAGGCCTGAAATTTTATTAGGGAGTGGACCAGTCAATTTCATCAAACCCTGTGTTCAACTGGTACTTATTTTATTGCCCTCAAAAGGATGAACTGCAAAGTTGACCTCAAAATGTAAAGGACGAAATGTCATTAAACATTTTGTCTGGCATTCAAACAATTCAACCAGCACATCACCTTAATAATAATAGAAATAATAATAGTAATAATAATAATAATAATAATTATAATAATAATAATATAATAATAATAATAATAATAATAATAATAATAATAATAACAACAACAACAACAACAATCCTTTCTACTAATGGCACAAGGCCTGAAATTGGAGCAAGGGTGTGAGTTGATTACATCAACCCTAGTCTTCCACTGGTACTCAATTTATCGACCCCGAAAGGATGGAAGGCAAAGTCAATCATGGTGGAATTTGAACTCAGAATGCAGCAATGGGTGGAGTACCTATTTCTTTACTACCCACAAGAGGCTAAACACAGAGAGGACAAACAAGGACAGACAGGCGTAACTGGTACTTATTTAATCGACCCCGAAAGGATGAAAGGCAAAGTCGACCTCGGCGGAATTTGAACTCAGAACGCAGTGGCAGACAAAATACTGTTAAGCATTTTGCCTGGCGTGCCAATGTTTCTGCCAGTTCGCCGCCTTTCATGGTACATTAGTGGTACTTTCAACAGGTGAAGTACCACTAAGCATTTCACCTGGTGTGCTAACAATTCTGCCTGATCACCACCTTAATCACTTACACAATAATACAAGCTGGACTCTATCTTTAGTCAAAATACCTATGAATGTTGCAAACAAGATAATTTTATAAGTCTGTCCAAAGGATGACATTCTACACAAGGATGGCATTGAGAATATGAATAACTGCAGAATAATATTCAACCTCTCACACTGTAATTCAATGATTAGATGGTTCTGTTAATCAAACAATTGGAACACTCATCATGTGTTTGGTGTTTGCTTACTTGCTTGCCATTATCTCTTTTTTTTTAAATTCTTTTTATTTATTTATTTATTATTTTTTTTGCAAGAATACGGTATATGATAATAAAAGACAAGATAAAAAAAAATATTTAATATAAAACTCAATAAGAACATACTTTGTATCAGCTTTTGTTTTTAAGAAGAAAAATTATGAGAAGCACATCAATTATTTCCATACAATAGAATAGCAGATGGCATGATACAAAAGATATGCTCAGAAAGAGAAAGAAAAAGAGACACACAAACTGAGAAAGAGAGAGAGAGAGAGAGAGAGAGAGAGAGAGAGAGAGAGAGAGAGAGAGGTTCATTTGCTTCACTAATACATTGCTCAAAGGTCATATTATACAAATACTCTCTGGTCTATTGGCTTTTTCAGAATCTAATGAGCCGTGTAGCATTTCAGTCAACTATTACTGTGGAATGTTGCGAAGGAATTTCACTAAAAAATCTTCTTGGAATATTTTTTTTATTTTTTTTATTTGATAATCATTATTATTATTAGGGTTTTTTTGTTTTTTCTTTTTTTGTTTGTTTTTTTTTCTAATGCTAAGCTCTGTGGTTTTCTGTCTTGAGAATAGCCTGAAAGTTTTACAGGTCAATAATTAAATGTTAATTTAGAAAACAACATTTAATGCGAATATTAAAAAAAGAGAAGAAAAATACAGAAATTTTGATTGGTTAAAGATAGAGAGAACTGAAACGGATATGAAGAAGGAAAAAAAAAAAATTTAAATACTCGCTCAGACACACAAAGATGTGTACATATATGCACACGCATGAGTGTGTGTGTGTGTCTGTGAGCACGCATGTGTGTGTGTATGTGCATGCATGTGTATGTGTACATATATATATATACACACACATATATTTATATATCTGTGTGTGTGTGTGTGTATATATATATATATATATATATATATATATATATATGAGCATTGTTAATGATGATAGTGGTAAAGCACATTTTTAGAAAATAGGAAGAAATATCTTTTTTTGAAAACGCAAACATGTGACAAAATGAGAAACAGATGAAAGATACCGATAATTTATAAATTTCATTTATGAAATTGTATTTAATCTAACTGCACATGAATTTAGGATTGAAATTCAAATTTAATGAACAGAAACAAATTCTGCGTCTAAATTAACATGAATTTTTTTTTTTAATTTTCTTTTTCTCAACTTTGTCCTGTTTTAGTTCAAAACATCTTTTCTCACACCTAAGTTTGAAACATCAACATCATCATCATCATCATCATCAATCATCATCATCATCATCATCATCACCATTATCATCATCATCATCATCACCATTATCATCATCATCACCATTATCATCATCATCATCATCATCATCATCATCATCATTGTCCATCATCAGTTAATGTCCGCTTTCCCATGCTTGCATGGTCAGGTGGAATTTGTTGAAGCAGATTTTCTACAGCTGGACACCTTTCCTGCCCCCAACTTTCACCTGCTTCCAAACTGGGTTGTTTACCCCCATGGCCAGACATGTTTTCCATGGAAGACTAGAAATAAACTACACCACTTGTATGACAGTGGTGCTCATTTACAACCATCACTTCTTGGCAATGTTTCTACAGCTGAATGCCCTTCCTAATGTCAATCACTCTGACAGTGTAGTGGGTGCTTTTTACATGCCACCAGCACTGGTAACAGCCACAACTACAATTTCCATTTGATTTTGATTTACTTGACTCAATAGGTCTCCTCAGGCATGGATTCAAAGGTACTTTTTAAATGGGCTGGTTATGCGACACTGGTGTAGGCTGCAGCTGTGATCTCACTTTCCTTACCAGGTCTTCTCAACCACAGCATATCTCCAGAGGTCTCAGTCTTCCATCATTGCCTCTGTGAGTCCCAATATTCAAAGGTCATGCTTCGCCACCTCATTCCATGTTTTCTTGGGTCTCTCTCTTCCACAGGTTCCTTCCACTGTTAGGGAGTAACACTTTTTGACACAGCTCTCCTCATCCATATGTAGTACATGACCAGCATGGGTAACTTTCAGGCAGTACTGGCATTGGCCATGACAATGATTTCACTTGACTCAACAGGTTTTCTCAAGCACAGTTTATTGCCTAATGATTAAGGAGGGTACTCTTAAATGGGCCAGTTATGCTACACTGGTATAGGCCACGGTTATGGTTTCACTTGGCTTGCCAGGTCTTCTCAGTCACAGCATATCTTCAAAGGTCTTGGTCACTTGTTATTACCTATGTGAGGCCCAATGTCCGAAGGTTGTGCTTCACCACCTCATCCCAGGTCTTCCTGGGCCAACCTCTTCCACAGATACCCTCCATTGTAAGAGTGTGACACTTTTTTACACAGCTGTCCACATCCATTTGTAACACATGACCATACCAGCGCAGTCGTCTCTTGCACACCAGATCTGATGCCTCTTATGTCCAACTTTTCTCTCGGGGCACTTATACTCTGTCATGTATGCATACTGACATTACACACCCAACGAAGCATACTAGCTTCATTTCTTTCTAGCCTACACATGTCTTCAGCAGTCACAGCCCATGTTTCACTGCTGTGTAGCATGGCAGTTCGCACACATGCATCGTACAATCTACCTTTCACCCTGATGGAGAGGCTCTTTGTTTATATATATAAATATGTGTGTTTGTGTGTATCTATATGTGTGTGTCTTCATGTCTATATTTGTCTCCCCACCATTGCTTGATAATTGATGGTGGTGTGTTTACATACCCATAACTTAACAGTTCAGCAAAAGAGACTGATTGAATAAGAACTAGGCTTACAAAGAATAATTTCTGGGGTCAATTTCTTCGACTAAAACCCTTTAAGGCAGTGCTCCAGCATGATCACAGTCAAATGACTGAAACATGTAAATGAATAAAAGAATATACAGCCTCGTCTGGCACCTGTGTCGGTGGCACATAAAATCACCCACTACACTCTCGGAGTGGTTGGCGTTAGGAAGGGCATCCAGCTGTAGAAATACTGCCAGATCTGACTGGCCTGGTGCAGCCTTCGAGCTTGCCAGACCCCAGTTGAACCGTCCAACCCATGCTAGCATGGAAAGTGGACGTTAAACGATGATGATGATATGTAGATATCATAGATATATGTACACACCACAGATAAATGTAGATATCATAGACATATGTAGGTACCATAAGTGTATGTAGGTACCATACATATATGTAAGCACCACACTTACTATTCTCTCTAGAAGGTGGCAAATTGGTAAATAGATATTGTTGCAGTATTTGTTCTGACTAGCTGCGCTCTAAGTTCAAATCTCACAAAAGTCAAATTTATCTTTCATCCTTTCATGATCAATAAAAAATGTACCAATCCAGGCTTTGTGGAACTGTTAGTTAGAGGGTCAGGTTAGACACTTTGTAGTGTTAGTTCTGGCTTTTTGCATTTCTGAGAGCAATGCCTGAAACAACTTTAATGCTTAGCTATACTGACCAAAAGTTGAAAGCCTTTCCATTGGATAGCATCAGTGGCATAAAGAAAAAGTAAAAGGTAATGATTACTTTCTTGAGTTGTACCAACTTTCATAAGGGCCAGTTTCCTGGTTTCCATGGTGTATATATTCCCCACCTGGATAGGACACCAGTCCATCACAGGATTACTCATGTTTGCCAGCTGAGTGGACTGGAGTAATGTGAAATGAAGTGCTTTGCTTAAAAACACAATGCATCACCTGGTCCAGGAATTGAAACCACAAACTTATGATCAGGAGTCCAACACCTGAACTACTAATCTATGTGCCTCCATGAGTGGCACAGACAGGGAAGACTTGAATATGTATCAGTCTTCCAAAACACAAATTTTTCCCCACTTCAGTGCATGTATGTACAGATGCACAATCAACCTTACCCAGTAGAAGCCTTGTTCTCTCTAAGCATGGTCAATATTGACAAATAGAGGCCCTATTCCCTCTAGGCTGAGCACACATAAGGTTAGTTGCTTTATATGTCTGTGAAGTGTGCATGTACTTTTGCCACAGAAAACAAAACCACACACAACATATTGTGTTATAATAGTATTGCACAGATTCACTATTAGATGTTAAAACAGAGCAGAAGCCTTGGTGTAGTTTAATACTCCACTGTAATCAGCAATGCCAACCACAACAATGTAGAATTGACAACTATTTTGTTGATTCGTAAAGCTATGCTTGATTTTTCAAATAAGGAAAGATATCTTTAATAACCCAACATCCTATCTATGTGAGACACCAGAAGATTTATTCCACATCCACAGTAAAAGTATTGAAACCAGAAAGAGAGAGAACTCTGTTATTCAGAAAATTACTAGCTTAGCTTTTACAGATAAGGAAGTTCTTATTTTCCAAAGTTTGAAACACACATAGCAATAACTCTATGGTATATCACTCGATAAATGAGTTAATTAAATTTAGATAATGAAATTACAAGAGAGAGAGAGAGAGAGCAGAATGAGGAGGAAAGAGAGAGAGATGAGTGTGTATGGAGAGTTCACAGCTCTGACAACAGGATTATTTTGCTTTCAACTTAGTTGGGTATCATCACCATTTAAGCAGTCAAAGTTATAAAGATTTAACAAGAACCTCAAACCATCACAGAACTAAAGAGATAATTACAATTCTATAGGAAAATATCACCCAAAAACCTTTATAGAATTCCATTGATTAAATTCCAATATTTTTTCAAGTAAAGACTTCTCACATTTCAAAGACCATGCAAAAGACATAATCATGCTTCTCATTTTCATGAAACGTTAGTGATGTAAGTAATGGGAAATAGCCATAGGTGGTGGAAATCAAAATAGAATCTTTTGATTTACTGTGCCGAAATTTCTAGCCAGCTTGCCTTTAAATTATGTGTCACATACCAATTTCTTTTTCTCTTTGATTTTTAACAAATTTGAATTCAGCGTTACTTATAATGTTGATGTATAAAATTGTATTGGAAATATCTTAATATTCTCATACATTTTCTTGCCTACATTTTCATATCATCTTCCTAAATATGTAAAAAAAAAAATGTAAAAAGTGACACTCCATTGGTTACAATGACAAGGTTTCCAGTTAATGCGATCAGCAGAACAGCTCTTGCTTGTGAAATTAACGTGCAAGTGGCTGAGTACTTCATAGAGACTCATACCCTTAACAGTTCTCAAGGAAATTCAGCATGATACACGATGTGACATGGCTGGCCATCTGAATTATTGGTACTACACATTTCTGTGTAGCTTAGTGGTTAGGGTATTCAGCTGGCAATCATAAGGTTATGAGTTCAATTCCCAGTGGCATGTTGTATCCTTGAGCAAGACACTTTGTTTCAAGTTTCTCCAGTCCACTCAGCTGGCAAAAAATGAGTAGTATAACTATGTATGTAGGCAGAACAAGGCTGAATGGTTAAGACATTTGCTTTGCAAGCACAAGGTCTTTGTTTCAATCCCAGCATATTACATCTGACACAAGTGTCTATTCTCTTCTACTCTAGGCACAAAGCCCGAAATTTTTGGGAAGGGGGCCAGTTGATTAGATCGACCCCAGTACACAAATGGTACTTAATTTATCGACCCCAAAAGGATGAAAGCAAAGTTGACCTCAGAAGAATTTCAACTCAGTATGTAAAGACAGACAAAATACCACTAAGCATTTTGCCTGGTGAGCTAACGCTTCTTATTTCTTTATTGCCCACAAGGGGCTAAACATAGAGGGAACAAACAAGGACAGACAAAGAGATTAAGTCAATTATATCAACCCCAGTGTGTAACTGGTACTTAATTTATCAACCCCAAAAGGCTGAAAGGCAAAGTCAACCTCGGCGGAATTTGAACTCAGAGTGTAGTGACGGGTGAAATACCACTAAGCATTTCACCCGGTGTGCTAACATTTCTTATTTCTTTATTGCCCACAAATGGCTAAACATAGAGGGGACAAGACAAACAAGGACAGACAAAGGGATGAAGTCAATTACATCGACCCCAGTGCTTAACTGGTTCTTATTTAATTGACCCTAAAAGGATGAAAGGCAAAGTCGACCTCAGCAGAATTTGAACTCAGAACGTAACGGCAGACAAAATACCACTAAGCATTTCACCTGGCATGCCAATGTTCCTGCCAGCTTGCTGCCTTGACATATGTGTCTATTACCATTGCCTCAGATCAAGCCAAGTGTTACGAGTGAAACTGGATCGACAGAAAATGTGAAATGCCTATTGGACTGATTATATCTGTGACTGAGAAGTACAGCCTTCTCGTTTACTGTGTCATGTTGATTCTACCCGATGAAGCTCATGATCGTAAGGTCCTGAGTTCAACTGCTGGTGACATATTGTGTCTTTGAGCAAAACACTTTATTTCATGTTGCTCCAGCCCACTCAGTGGACAAAAATGAGTTGTACCTGTAATACAAAGGACAAGTCTTGTCAGTTTTTATGCTATGCTGAATCTTACTGAGAATTACATTAAGGGTATTCATGTCTTTGGGGTGCTGGCAGAAACATTAGCATGCCGGGTGAAGAGCATAGCCGTATTTTGTCTGCCGTTATGTTATGAGTTCAAATTTCCACTGAGGTCGACTTTGACTTTCATCCTTTCGGGGTCGATAAATTAAGTATCAGTTACGCACTGGGGTTGATTTAATCGACTTAATCCGTTTGTCTGTACTTGTTTGTCCTCTCTGTGTTTGGCCCCTTGTGGGTAGTAAAGAAATAGGTATTCATGTCTGTGGAGTGCTTAGCCACCTGCACATTAATTTCATGAGCAAGCTATTTTGTCGATCAGATCAACTGGAACACCTGGTACCATAACTGAAGAATACCAGAGAGTGTGTGTGTGTGTGTGTGTGTGAAGGTACATGGCTCAGTGGATAGGGTGTTCAGCTAACGATTGTTAGGGCAGGAATAGGATTCTTGTTGGCACATCGTGTCCTTGAGCAAGACATTTCACTCCACGTCACTCCAGCCCACGCAGTGGGCAAAAATGAGTTGTACATATAACTCAAAGAACCAGCCTTATCACATTCTGTGTCATGCTAAATTTCCCTGAGAATTATGTTAAGAGTATGCCCAGCAGTGGATTGCTGCCCACTTGCACTTTAATTTCACGAGGAGGTTGTTCCATTGACCAGACCAACTGGAATACTTGTTGTCATAACTGATATAGTGCCATTTTAACCTGAAGATTATGGTAACAGTACACATGTCAGTAGAATCCTCAGCCACTTACTTGCTATTTCAATGGACAAGTAATTAAGTTGAGCAAACAACAAACTCCTCGTGGCTAAAACTGTCGGTTTTGAGATGTACATACTTTCTAGATATATGAAATCTTTAAATGTTCCTAAATCAAAAAAGTGATAAAATTCTTTAGTACTTCAATAACTTTTTCAGATAAACATTGTTTAAAGTAAACTTAATGAAGAAGTTATGTTATCATTAATATAATAGGTTAAAACTTTGCTACAATAAACTGAGAGGTTAAAAAAGCTAATTATGATCATAACAAGATCTTTATTTTTTTTTACATAGAAGTTTTGATAAAAAAAAAAAAGAGTGACAAAGAAAAGTACTTATGTATACAGTTTTGTATATTTCTTACATTACTAATTTCTTATCATTTCTGGGTTACACTTGGAAAATTTACTCTGAATTCGTTTTTTATATTTATATGCTTTTTTGGTTTGTTTGTTTGTTTGGTGGTGCTTTTTTTTCCTCAAATATATTACCATTGTTAGTAAGCTGAAGTGAGTATTATATCAAAGATAAGCTTTCGTCAAAAACAATGTGAAGCACAAGTTCAAGTCCTGAGCAAACTGTTCTATTGATTTTACTTGCTCTTCTGATGATCTGAGAAGAAACATCAACATCATCACAATTCTATTTTCTTATCAATACCTATTTCTTTACTGTCCACAAGGGGCTAAACACAGAGGGGACTAACAAGGACAGACAAATGTATTAAGTCGATTATATCGACCCCAGTGAGTAACTGGTACTTATTTAATCGACTCTGAAAGGATGAAAGGCAAAGTTGACCTCGGCAGAATTTGAACTCAGAACGTAGCGGCAGACGAAATATTTTCTTATCAATACCTTGTTGTTGTTTAGCTCAGGTTCAGCCCTAATTAAGCAAACTTATGATCAACGGTATTCCAGCAGTGACTATATAAAGTTATATATCTCTTAAAAAGCACAGTCCAATATCGCCTTCTTCTATTTAAGACAATGTGGTTTGAAGTAGAACAGATTTAGCTGCTATTTTTAGCAAGTTGTTTGATGTCATAGAGGTTTTCTTAATCTTTGATCTGGAAAAGTCAAGCAGATGATTCTGTTTACTATGGTAATATTTAGATAGATATTTTTTTTAACTCATGAGCCTAATGAACTTAGTTTCAAGCATATATATATACATATGCAGTTAAGGAATTCATTTTAGAGTTGCACAATTTCAAGTTTGAACCTATTGCAAGTATTTTCTACAATAGCCTTAGGCAGGACCAGATTTAAACCATGAGGGCCCAAGGCACTTTAAATTTGGTGGGCCCCCTCATACACAAGAATTAAAATCTTGAAAAATTAATAAATTTAAATCTCAAAACTCATCTATTGCACGTAATTGTATTTGATGAATTAGCAGAGAGAGTTTAGATAAACAACTGAAAATGTTGCTTTATAGATACACTTTTCAAATTCAAATATTTTTCTCATATATCCACTTGCTGTGTTTGGCTTTTCCTTCATTGTGAAAAGTACAATGAAGGAGGGAAGAGAGGGGTAAGATTTATTTTTTTCCTTTAACATGAGTTACAAATGTTTCAGAATTGTAATTCACAAATAAAATGACAGAAAACTACAGGAAAGAAAAATATATTGTTTTAGTGGATACCATTGTTCAAAATGCATGGTAAGTGTGTGGTGGTGGGAGTGGGAGGAGACAAATATTTAAAAGACATGGATTTTTAAAACATTTGTTTTTAAAAAGCTTCCTTTCATTGTTTTGCAATGCATGAAAAATAGGAAAAATCCTGACAAACTTGGGGAAATTCCAACATGTGCATGCTATTCTGAAAGAATTCCATTTCTCCATTACATGACAACACATGAGTTCTGGTCCTCTCGTAGGTCTTTGCAATGGCAAGAACTAGGGTAACAGGGATAAGACTTCCTTGTTAGCTTCACCACTACCTGTAATAACAGGGTTTTTTTATTCAATCAATTATATTTGCTATAACTATCAAATTAGTATTACATCTGTAAATTGAAATTTAAATAGTCCCACTGCGTGGCATCTTGGGCAAGTGTCTTCTGCTATAGCCCCGGGCCGACCAATGCCTTGTGAGTGGATTTGGTAGACGGAAACTGAAAGAAGCCTGTCGTATATATGTATATCATCATCATCATCGTTTAACGTCCGTTTTCCGTGTGTGTGTGTGTGTGTTTGTGTGTCTGTGTTTGTCCCCCTAGCATTGCTTGACAACTGAGGCTGGTGTGTTTACGTCCCCATCACTTAGCGGTTCGGCAAAAGAGACCGATAGAATAAGTACTGGGCTTACAAAGAATAAGTCCCGGGGTCGATTTGCTCGACTAAAGGCAATGCTCCAGCATGGCCGCAGCCAAATGACTGAAACAAGTAAAAGAGAAAAAGAGTATAGCCAGTTGCAATCAATTTATGCTTTTTTTGGTGTTTCCTTTTCTTTATGGGCCCAGGTAGTTTTGAGCAAGCACAAGGAGCCCATCCGCCATCCCATTCTTGTCCAAGATGTGACAGCTGCAGGAAGAGAACATTACATTTCCAGCATTTTATGTTATCGACTCCTTAGTGATGAAAAAGATAAGATTTGAATTCAAAATGTAGAGGCAAAACAAATACGGAAAAGCAATTTTCTGAAGCTCTAACGATTATGCCAATTCATTGTCATAAACTTCATTAAATATTTAGGGAAGAGAAAGGAAGAGAGCACTTGTGTAAACTTTTATCACAAATTTTAACAATTCCAATTTAATAATAATTCTGCTTCTTCTTCTTCTGTTACTTAGCCTAACTGTAACATTTTCACATGATTAGTTGAAGGGAAAGGCAAATGAGAGAAAAAGAGGGAGAAAGAAAAAGGAAAGAGAAAAAGAAAGTAAGGTGAAGCGTGGAAGAAAAAGAGGGAGAGAAAATGAGGGAAAGAAAATGAGGGAGAGAAATTGAAGGAGAGAAAAAGAGGGAGAGAGAAAACAATTAACTTATTAAGCAATCAACCAACTAATTATTTAACAAATTAATTAAGCAAGCAACTAATTAATTAAGCAAGCAAGCAACAAATTAATTAACTAATTAAGCAAGCTTTTTAATTAGTTGCTTGCTTAATTAATTACTTAGTTTTCTGCTTGTTTGCTTGCTTGCTTAATTAGTTAATTAATTATTTGCTTGCTTGCTTAATTGGTTAAGTAAGCAAGTTAATTAATTAGTTGCTTGATTAATTAGTGCATTAGTTAGTTTCTTGCTTTCTTAATTAGTTCATTAATTATTTGCTTGCTTGCTTCTTGATTAATTAGTTAATTAACTAATTGCTTCCTTAATTAATTAGTTCATTAACTAGTTGCTTGCTGTCTAAATTAATTAGTTCATTAACTAGTTGCTTGCTGTCTTAATTAATTAATTCATTAATTAGTTGCTGGCTTGCTAACTTTATTAATAAGTTTATTAATTAGTTGCTTGCTTGCATGATTAGTTAGTTAATTACTAGTTTCTTGGTTGCTCAATGAGTTAATTAATTAATTGCTTAATTAGTTGCTTCTTTTCTTCATTAACTAGTTAATTATTTGCTTGCTTAATTTATTAATTAATTTGCTGCTTGCTTAATGAATAATTAATTAGTTGCTTTTTGTCTATTCTCTTTTTCTCTCTTACTCTTCGCCTTACCCTTTTTCCTCTCTCCTTTTCTTTCTTCCACTTTTCCTTACAACTAATCATGGGAAAGTGTTACAAATGGGCTAAGTAACGAAGGAACAAGCAGAATTATTATTAGATTGTTGTTGTCGCTGTTGTTGTCTGGTAACTCAGGTAAGGCCCAATCAAGCAAACCTATGATGAAATTTACTCCATCAGGACCAGATTTAAACCATGGGGGGCCGGGACACTTTAAATTTGATGAGCTCCCCCATACATGAGAATTAAAATCTTGGAAAATTAGCAAATTTAAATCTCAAAACCTATCTATTGCATGTAATTGTATTTGATGAGTTAGCAGAGAAAGTTTAAATAAACAACTGAAAATGTTGCATTACAGATACAATTTACAAATTCAAATTTACAAATTCAAATTTTTTTCTCACACATCCACTTGCAGTGTTTGACTTTTCCTTCATTATGAAAAGTAAAATGAAGGAGGGAAGAGAGGGTAAGATTTATGTTTTCTTTAATGAGAATTACAAATGTTTCAGAATTGTAGAACACAATAAAATGAGAGAAAGTTACAAAAAAGAATAATATATCATTTCAGTGATTGTTGTTCAAAAATAGACCATTAAATGTGTTTATGGGAAGACGGATATTGAACAGCATCAATACGCGAGAGTGACAAAGAAACAAGGAGGACATCAGGTGCTCATAAGATGTGCTAAAAATAACAGCTTAATAGCCCTTAAATCACACACAAATTTTGTTTGTTTTCTTTTGTTTTTCCATAGTCATATAAATTCTTGTGTGTAGAAAACAAATTCACAAAAAAATTTTTGAAAATTCAGAAAATTAAAAAAAAAGTTATGAGGGGTTATATGGGGCACTTAAAACAGAATTCCACCTGGCTCTCTCTCCCTGATACATTTATGCACCATGCAGTTAAAGAGGAAATTATTGAAATTAAGTATTACTCATTTCGGCCCAGTTTCTTTGGAAGCCTAGTACTTATTCTATAAGTCTCTTTTGCTGAACTGTTAAGTTACAGGGACATAAACACACCACCATCAGTTGTCAAGCGATTTTGGGGGACAAACAAAGACACACACATACACATATATATATATACACCAGGTGGTGCTATTAAGTTAGACATGGCCTGGGCCAATAATGGCCGAAACCTATCAAAGTATCAAAGTATACATATATACAACAGGCTTCTTTCAGTTTCCGTCTGCCAAATCCACTCACAAGGCTTTGGGCGGCCCAAGGCTATAGTAGAAGACACTTGTCCAAGGTGCCACACAGTGGGAATGAACCCAGAACCATGTAGTTGGTAAGCAAGCTACTTACCACATATATCTATTTAATAAGCTTATATATATACATATATATATAGGGATTTACATTACAATATGGCTACATTATCATCATCAACATCATCAGTCATCATCATCGACATTTAACATCTGTTTTCTCTGCTGAAGCAGGTTGAACAACTTGACAGGAACTGGCCAGGCCAAAGGCTGAACTCAGTTTCATAATCTGTTTCGGCTTGGTTTCTACAGCTGGATGCCCTGCCTAACACAAATCACTTTAGAGTGTACTAAGTGCTTTTTATGTGGCACCATCACCAGTTTTTTTCTCTCAATTCTTTTGTGGTGGACGGGTCTCCTTGAGTATAGCAATGCACCACATATCTCGGTCCTCTGTCAGCTCCTTCATAAGGTTTAGCATTTAAAGATCAGCCTTCAGTACTTCATCTCATGTCTTCCTAAGTCATCCTCTTCCACTAGGCCCCTCCACTTAATGTGATCAGCATTATCATTGAAGTAATATGTAAATAGATTCACATCAGTTTCAGTGATGAATAGTGTTATTTGATCGACTGAACTTCCCCAGTGAATAAGCCAATAAATGGCTGAATATTCCACAGATATGGATTCACAGGTGGAATTGGCATGACACACTGAGACAAAGTGACAAGGATAGTTGTTTAGAGTACAGGTAGAATTCCTCCAGTAGCAATTTATACTATTTCTGTCATCCCGATTTCACTAACAAAGCTCAGGTCAACCCAAGGCTTTGATGAAAGATGTTAGTCCAAGATTCCATGCAGCTCAATCAAACCAGGAACCTCATGATTATGAAGCCAATTTGAGACCCATTCAGCCTTACCATATCCTCAAGCTGTGGAAGTTCTAAACAAGATAATGACATTTAACTTATAAGAGAAGTATTCTTTTTTTTTTGTCCAATTATACCATTATTCACTGTTTTAACAATAAATACTTTAATAGAACTGAACTTCTTGATATAGTAAATATTTGCTTTGTAATTAATATGAGTATTAATCACTCTTATTAAAACAGACGTCAATTAGAAATTTATAGATTTATCACATAATATTTTATGACACACAACAGACTTGTTACACACAATGTCAAATAAGCAATATTTTTTCATCTTGATCATATGAGTTTTCCAACATAAATCAAATTATAAACTAAATTTATTAAGATTGGTTTCAAACTTATGTACAAGAGGGAGGGGGGTAAGTTGATTACACCCGTGCCTCCAGTACTCAACTGGTACAATTATGGGGAGGTGAGCTGGCAGAAACATTAGCATGCCGGGCGAAATGCTTAGTGGCATATCATCTGCTATTACATTCTGGGTTCAAATTCCGCTGAGGTTGACTTTGCCTTTCATCCTTTCGGGGTCGATAAATTAAATACAGTTACGCACTGGGGTCGATGTAATCGACTTAATCCGTTTGTCTGTCCTTGCTTGTCCCCTCTGTGTTTAGCCCCTTGTGGGTAGTAAAGAAATAGGTACAACTATGGGGAGAGGGGGTAAGTTGATTACACCGACCCCTCAGTGCTCAGCTGGTACTTAGTCTATCAATCCTGGAAGGATAACAGACAAAGTCAACCTAAACAGAAATTGAATTCAGAACAAAGTTTCTGCTAATGATTCTGCCAATTCACCGCTTTACCAAGTTTATTAAGATTGAAAAGAATATTAGTTATGTTTCATCATGAGTGATACTTTAATTTTTCTCCCATAATTAATATCATTAAAATAACAATTGCCTTATATAATCATACTAATGACTAAAACATAAAGATGACCTTAACCTTCATCACATATGAATCACATGCTTTAGATTTTAATTAAGTAATTATTCATTGGTTAATTAGTAATTTGATTAATGATTTCCTTCCAAGCCATATGGTTTGAGGTCCAGTTCATTGCGTGGTATCTTGCGTAAGTGTCTTCTACTTTAGCCTTAGGCTGACAAAAGCCTTCTGGGTGGATTTGGTAGCTGGAAACCGAAGGAAGCCTGTTGTATGTATACACAAACACACACACACACACACACACACACACACACACACACACACATCATACACATAGACAGATAGATGGATAGATAGATGGATAGATAGATAGATAGATAGATAGATAGATAGATAGATAGATAGATAGATAGATAGATAGATAGATAGATGATAGATAGATAGATAGATAGATAGATAGATAGATAGATAGATAGATAGATAGATAGATATGTTTCTTTATTAGCCACACAGGGCTGAACACTGAGGTGACAAATTACAAAGTAGGATTTTTCTTTTAGGGGAGAAAAAAAGGAAAAGAAAAGAAAAAAAGGAGGAGTAGGTTTTCGATCAAAAGGGATCATAAAAAGAGAGAAATAGAAAAAACAATCAATAGGGATCGTGCATCACAGAAATGTCATGATGTAAAGTGTAAAGGGGGAAGCAGATAAGGTTTATCTGTGGAAAGAAAAGCCTACAGAAAAGACCACGGTAACCACGGTCAATAATGTCACATGTTAACACATTTATTTGCAAGTAAGTAACTCTCTGTTTTAAATTTTTCCAGGTTCATAGGATTATGCTCAAGGTGGCTTTGTTATTCATACGTGCCATCCTTGCAACATACACTGAACTACAGCACCCAAACTGGCGTGAATTCTACAACTCTGGAGATGTGAATACTATACTCCAGAGTATCCTGGACTCAATATGGGCAGCATGTGCAGCATCAGTGCCACGTAAACAAAAAAGAAGAACCGCCCCCAAAAGGGCAATTTGGGAAACTTCAGCGGTCCGACTTGCCAGGAGGGAACGTCGGACTGCTGAACGGGAATACAGGTTGCATAAATCAGACACCAACAGGAAGAAGCAGAATAAATCCTCCAACCATCTCAAGCAAGTGACAAAAAAAGCAGTGCTTGAATTTGAACAGTGCATAGCAGCCAATCCTGACAGCAAGGTTTTCTGGAAATATGTGCACTCAAAGCAGAGACCTCACTCTCCAGTGGGCCCTCTTCACAACCCTCACACAAACCAGATCACTGACGACCCCAAGGAATGCGCAGAACTCATTGCCGAGTGCTATGCAAACATATTCACTGTTGAAAGTCAAAATGTACCATCTTCACCATCACTAACAGCAAACTCCATAACAACTATGGAATTTACACCTGCAATGCTGCGACGTCACCTTCAAAATAAGCGCAACTATGCCTCCCCTGGTCTCGATGGAGTTACATACCTGCTTCTCAAACGTGGCAGGCACTTCCTTTTACACCAGCTTTCTATTTTCTTCCAGTACTGTCTCAACAATGGTGCTACTCCGGAGCAGTGGAAAACTGCCAGTGTCATTCCTCTGTTCAAAAAGGGTGACTGCACATCACCTGTCAACTATCCCCCAGTCAGTCTCACTAGCTGTATTGCAAAACTGATGGAATCGTGTGTCAGAGAAACACTCTGGAACTTCTGGAGCTCTCACAGTCTCATCCGACCCTCACAATATGGATTTGTCCCTAACTCCAGCTGCAGTGACCAGCTTGTCGAGTTCCTTGAGGACATTACTCAGATTACTGACAGTGGCTCATGGGTGGATGTTGTCTACCTTGACTTTGCTAAGGCTTTCAACTCTGTGCCACACAAAAAGCTTATGGTGAAACTCTCTGCAATGGGTGTGGGGGATGACCTTTTTAACTGGTTGAAATCCTTCATCCTCAGCCGAAAGGAGGTAGTCACAGTTCTAGGACAGCACTCTACACCATATGAGATGTCATCGGGTGTACCACAGGGATCTGTCCTTGGCCCCCTCTTGTTTGTGGCATACATTAACGACATAGATGCCAATTTAAAGAATGCCACAGTATTGAAATATGCAGACGACATCAAGCTGTACCTTGAAATCAAGAGGACAGATCCTGATGTCTACAACTCTTTCCTGCAATCAGACCTAGACACAATGCAGCAATGGATCACAGACTGGCAACTGAAACTGGCTGTGGACAAGTGTACCACCATGCATTTTGGGAGAAAAAACCCTGCGTTCACATACTCCCTCCACAACACTGATATCAAGAAATCCTCTTGCGAGCGTGACCTAGGCATCACTGTCAGCAGTGATTTGCGTTGGTCAAAGCATATCTCTAAGATTGTCAGGAAGGCCGAGGGTGTCTTGGCATCACTCAGCAGGTCTTTTGTTAGCCGCTCTCCAGCCATCTATTTAAAACTGTATACAGCTATGGTACGACCACACTTGGAATTCGCATCATCAGTTTGGAACCCCTATCTTGCACAGAACATTGACCTCCTGGAATCTGTCCAGAGACATGCAACCAAATGCATACCCTCCATCAGACACCTACCATATTCTGAGCGCCTTGTTTCCCTGGGCATGGATTCACTGAAGCTCCGGCGTTTGGCGACGGACTTGGTAAACACCCACAAAGTTATCAACCACCTCACCAACAACAACACTGAACACCTTTTTGATCTCCATGTGTCTAACACACGTGGACATGCCTACAAAGTCAGAAAACAATACAGCTCCCATGACTTTCGGAAACATTTTTTCACGCTCAGAGTTGCTGAAGCATGGAATAAACTGCCTGCGTCAGTTGTTGACTGCCATGACACTGCATCTTTTAAGGCCCTCATGCTTTCCGAAATCCGCCGAAACTTCACCTGATTATATATACACTTTAGATGAGTTGTAGTGCACCTGAGCACTGTACACAATTATTATTATTATTATTATACACCCATCTTTTTTTAAAACATTCGCTAGACAAAACTTGCCTCTCTACTCTCACTTTCCTTTTCAAGTGATACTTGAAGAAGTTGATGGCAGATTGACCAGAGAGGAAAGTGTTTGTCTCCAATCCTTTCAGACGCGTCCATCAGATACATTCTTTCGCCATAGCCACAAGTATGATGAAAATAGCTCTTCCTTCTCATTTGAAGGAAGGAAGGGGAGAGAGAGAGAGAGGGATAGATAGATAGATAGATAGATAGATAGATAGATAGATAGATAGATAGATAGATAGATAAAAACCAAAAGAGTTTTACATTGATGGGATTAAAAAGCTTGTAAATAGACGGAAGGAAGTCATAGATAATCAGGGAAAGTACATTGATAATTAAATTGCAATTAAATATAACATTTGATCACTTGTTTTCTTTATTCAAAATTCAGACAGAACTTATGGTATGACCTGATATATATACACACAAATATCTATATATACATTTATATATACCTATATATATATATATATATATATATATATATATAGAGAGAGAGAGAGAGAGAGATTTATATATACCTATATATATATATATATACCTATATATATAGAGAGAGATTTATATATACCTATATATATATATATATATATATATACACACACACATACATATATATATACATATACATATATATATACATATACATATATATATATATTTATATATATACACATATATATGTATACATGTGTACACACATACACACACACACAAACACACATGCACATATACATACACATATATGTGTGAATGCGTGTTCTTTTTCAGGGGTTCAATCCCAATGATTCCTCAAAGAGAAGGTGAGCTTTATTCAAAACAATATTCTTGCACATGAATGTCACTGAGGCACCAAAAATAAGGAACGTCCTTTTGCAACATTTTTGTCTCATTTCTGATTGGTTTTTGATTTGTGTTATTTTTTATTTTTTTTTAAATATGTTTCCTTAAAGATAGTGGATTCTTTGGTAGAGATAACATTAAGCTGATGTTCTTGGAGTGGGAAACAAAAGGGGATAGAAGAGAAGAGAATGGTGTGAAGAATGGTAAGAATTAAAGGAGGAGGAAGAGGAGAAGGAGGAGAGAACGAAGGTGAGATGGAAAGGAAGGATGAAAGAAAGAATGACAGAATGAAACAGTATGGAAGGAAGGAAGGAAGGAAGGAATTAATAAATGAAACAGAAAGACTAGATTATGGTAAAAAAATAAATAAATGAAACAAGAAAGAAAAGTTGGAAAAAGGAAAAAAGGAATAAAAAAGAAAGAAAGAAATGGAAGGGGGGAGGAGGTAGAAATGTAAGAAGGAAAAATGATAGAAAGAATGAGAGAAAGAAAATGAGATTGAAAGGAAGGAAGGAAGATAGGATGAAAGAACGAAACAATAATGAAAGGGAGAAGGAAGGAAGAATGAAATGAATAAATAAAAAGAACCAGAAAGACAAGATTAAGGTAAAGAATAAAGAAATGAAAAAAAAATGGAAAAAGCTGAAAAAAGGAAAGAAAAAAGCAAGGAAAGAAGGAAGGAAGCAAGAAAAATGAAAGAAAGAATGAAAAGAGGAAGAAAGAATGGAAAAAGAAAAAGAAAGAAGGAATGAAGAAGAAAAAAGGAAGACAGATAGGAAAAAAGAAAGAGTGAAATGAGGAAAGGAAGAAAAAGTAAACAAACACACAAAGGAGAGAAAGAAATTAAGAAGAAGATGGGAAAATAGAAGGAAAAATATAAATAACAAGGAATAAAATAAATAAATAAATAATAAAATGAATAAATAATAGCAGACAGAAAGAAAGAAAGAATTTTTTAAAAATCAAGAAAAAGAATGATGGGAAGAAAAAAAAGAGAAAGAAAAGAAAGAGCATATAAGGAAACAAAAGCATCTAGCACTGGAAGACACATCAACATAAAACAACAATAACAACAATAGTAGCTACAACAACAACAACAACAACAATAACAGTGAAGCAACATCAACAACAACAACAATGTAACAATCTATATTCAATAAAGGATATTTTGTGTTGGGTTCAACATGAGTAATATTATCTATTTAATGGAGTGGAGAGTATCAGAAGTTAGAGATAGTATTGTTTTCTCGTTTAAGATAAACGAGACAAAAAAAAAAAAAAGAAAAAGAAAAAGAAAAAAAGGGTAAGAAGAACTATACTTAAAAGTGAATCTTTAATATTCTAATTTCAGAAAGCAATAGAAAAATTGATCTCTTGTGATGGTAAGAATTGAAAAGAAAAGAAAAAAAAAAAAGTTTCCTCATCCTCTTCTTTTCTTCGAAATATTGGACAAAGTATAATATCATATCTTGAAATGGAAAGCAGACAGATGGATAAAATTGTTTAGTACTTAATCTGTAAAATTAAGTAAGACCTCTTATGTAGATATCTGTTCATTGATAGCCTTTATTATGTTATGCTACTTCTGGTTTCAGACACTAGACTGCAGTCACGTTGGGGCTATTATGTTTTTTTAAGATGAAAGTATGGTTGGTTATTACTTACATTAAAATGTTTTAAATTTAACACAGTAATTGTAACCTCAAGCAAGTTCACATGAGGTTCTCATGGGAAAGTAGTATTTCTTCAGTTTTGTTTGCCAATCAGAAACCAGTAATGTTTTGATCATTTTGGTTATACATTTGTTCCTCCATCAAAATGATGAGAGCCATTTAGTCATCCATAAGGATGACTGATAACTTGCATGGTGAATTTGCCCAATGTCTGAAGTTTGTGCTTCACCAGCTTATCCCATGTCTTTCTGGTTCTACCTCTTCCACAGGTTCCCTCCACTGTTAGGGTGTGACACTTCTTCACACAGCTGTCCTCATCTATATGTAACGCATGACTGTAGCAGTGCAGTCGTCTCTCTTGCACACCACATCTGATGCTTCATATGTCCAACTTTTCTCTCAGGGCGCTTACACTCTGTTGTGTATGCACACCAACATTACACATCCAGCGGAGCATACTAGCTTCATTTCTTTCAAGCTTACACATGTCTTTAGCAATCACAGCCCATGTTTCACTGCCGTGTAGCATGGCAGTTTGCACACATGCATCATACAGTCTACCTTTCACTCTGAGCGAGAGGCCTTTTGTTACCAGCAGAGGTAGGAGCTCTTTGAACTTTGCCCAGGCTATTCTTATTCTAGCAGCTACACTCTCAGAGCATCCACCCCCACTACTGACTTGATCACCTAGGGAATGGAAGCTATCAACAACTTCTAGTTTTTATCCCTGGAATGTGACAGAAGCTGTTTTCTGCACACTTACAGTGCATTTGCCACACACAAAAACTATCTTCCCAGTTACCCTTCCTTTGATATTACTGCACCCCTTATGTATCTATACCTTACACCAGGTAGATCTTATGGAGTTTCTATCTACACCTTTTCTACAGATTGAGCAGGTCCATCTACCTGAAGGCATTTGTGATCTGTCTGCTGTCCTAATTATTAAAACTTTGGTTTTTGCTACATTCACTCTAAGGCCCTTCAATTCTAGACCTTACTTCCACACCTGAAACTTCTCTAGTTCTGACAGTGACTCAGCTATTAGAGCAAAGTCATCAGCATAGAGGATCTCCCAGGGGCATATGCTAATTAATCCATAGCTGGGACCATTTTTTGTTATATAAGCAAGAACTCAGAGCTATTCTCCCTCTCAGCTCTTCACTCAACAACCAACTTCCATAAACATGTTTCTCTCAGCACTTTAGTATTGCCCCAACAGCTTTCTGTTCTTGCTCTTTTCAGACAGAACCACCAATGTTAGTTTTAATGTGAGCTATGCTTTAGCTGAACAAAATACCGAATGCTATTAATCTCTTTGTGCCAGACCATGCATGTCAATAACACTATTTTCACAACACATGAATTATTCAATTAATTTTTACCAACAGAAACATAAAAATATTTTTTTATTTCAAACACATTTACATAAATCTAATTTTTATTCATGCTTATATTGAAACCTGTTAATTGACTATGTATGAACTGCTCTCTATATTCTTGTTATTTTTCACTGTATGCATAGTCGTCCATTCTCATACCTGTTTCACTGATTAACTACTCTGAATTCTAGGATGACTCAGACCAAGAGGAACCAAGGTGGATCATGGGAAACAAAAACTGTACACACACACACACACATATATATATATATATATATATATATATATAATAATTATTTGAGGGCATATTGTTCCTGACTTACAGGGGAAAATCCAAATTAGAAATACTAAATCAAATTTCACAAAATATGATATATATATAAAAATTAGTAAAAAAACACCTTTTATCAATTCAAAATGAACAATTAAATTACACCATCTAGAAAATTACATCATCATCATCATCATCATCGTTTAATGTCCGTTCTCCATGCTAGCATGGGTTGGACGGTTCAACCGGGGATCTGGGAAGCCAGAAGGCTGCACAAGGCTCCAGTCTTTTCTGGCAATGTTTCTACAGCTGGATGCCCTTCCTAATGCCAACCACTCCGTGAGTGTAGTGGGTGCTTTTTACATGCCACCCGCACAGGTGCCAGGCGAGGCTGGCAATGGCCACGGTCGGATTGGTGCATTTTACGTGCCACCGGCACGGAAGCCAGTTAAGGCAGCACATATAATAGAAATATTAAAAATAGAATAACAATAATATACTGATGATTAAGTAAATTGCAAATTAATAATAAAAATAAAAATAATAATAAAAACATATATTTGGTACCAAATATATACGTTTTTATTATTATTTTGCAATTTACTTAATCAGCGGTGTATTATTGTTATTTTATTTTTAATATTTCTATATGTAATTTTCTAGATGGTGTAATTTAATTGCTTATTTTGAATTAATAAAAGGTGTTTTTTTTCTAATTTATATACATATATATATTACGGAGATGTACTTGCATAGCAAGTGACCTGATCTGAGATCATGTGCTGGAACGAAAGCAATTGCAGCGTGGAAGGTGCTTATAAGCCATTTAAGAAACACAAAAAAATTGTTAGATTCACTTCAACATTTAAAGAAGTCACCAATTTAGCAAAAATTACAATGCATCACCAATGTAACAAAGTACAGCAAGTCAACATTTATTTAGAACATGTACTAAATGTTATAAAATTCAGGATTGAATGTCAGAGTGAAGAAAGTCAAGCTCCAAGAAAATTCAGAAAGCATAATTCAAATTTTCTTACAAAAATAATTTATTATTTTACATTTTTTAATGAACGCTGAACAAAGTGTGTACGAAGGAACATGTTGCTGTTGTAAACATTAATTAATTTAAAACATTTGCTGAAGGATGTGTGTAGCAAGACAAAAATTAATTTGACATCATTTACTATATATTTTAACTGTGTAAGATTATAGGCTGTAGAATAAATATTGACTAATGCAGTAAAAAGTTTGCAGAGCATTGAATACTCACACTGATAAAGCAGTATAGCAGGAATATGATATGGATGCTAGCACTGTTAAAAAAGTGTTGTCTTCAAACTTGTTATAGGGACTGGGATAACATTTCTGTAATTATATTGAGAGAGCCACTAAGGTTTTCTACTTTGCCAAGTTTCCAAATTTGTTATAATAATCAGAATAAAATTTTTCCAGATACATTTGTGAAATTTGTGAGTGCTGTCAAATCTGCCAAATTTTCAGGTTGGTTCTAAAAGCCAGAATAATATTTCAGCACATAAGTAGTGATAATCGTTAATGCTGTTTAAACCACAACTTTCCATGATGGAAAGGAAAATGAAAACAGTGGTACTTCAAAGTGAACGCTGATGTTCATTCAATATCCAAGCCACAACTAAACTAGTCTTTCAAAATCGGCGCATTTCACTGTTGGGCAGTTCAGTCACATACATATAGTAAGACAGACACACTGACATATATTCACATACACCTCAGGCCTATCTCTATACCTTTGTGTGTCTGTCTCTGTCTTTAGATGTGTGTGTATCAGTCGTCTCAAAAATGTATGTATACTGACAGACACATACACACCGTCACATACACTTACACACATATACTTCTCAGTCATCAGCCTAATGTACATAACGAACACGCAAACACACACACTGACACACACATTGACACACACATACATACTCATATAGAAAATGTGATGTCATCATCGTGGTATAAAATGTCATTTATGATAATTGACTGAAAGAAAGATCATAATGGTAAATTTTTGTAATACAAATATATAAATGAAAATAAAGTTTATTTGGTAGCCAAAAGATTATTGAATCTTTTGATACCCAATACATCAAAATCGGAAACTAATTTTTCAAATGCATAAGGAACATATGCACACACACACACATACATAAGCTCTGCTTTATATACAGATATATATTAGTATGCATGTGTGTGTGTATGTATATATATAATCACATATATATACACATATATATATAAATACACATACATATTTGTGTGTGTGTGTGTGTGTATTTATTCTTTATTCTTTCTTTTATGCTTTTGTTTCAGTTATCTGACCTCAACCATGCTGGAGCATTGCCTTTAGTCGAACATCAACCCCAGGACTTATTCTTTGTAAGCCTAGTACTTATTCTATCAGTGTCTTTTGCCAAACCACTAAGTTATGATGACATAAACCCACCAACATCGGTTCTCAAGCAATGGTGGGGGGAAAAACACACATACATATATATCATGGGCTTCTTTCAGTTTCCATCAACCAAATCCACTCACAAGGGTTTGGTTAGTCCAAGGCTATAGTAGAAGACACTTGCCCAAGGTGCCATGCAGTAGGACTGAACCCCAAACCATGTGGTTGGGAAGCACACTTCTTATCACACTCCTATTTATAGTTGTTTTTCATTTGTGGGCTAACAGAGCAACCATTGTGGGTTAACAAGGCAACCAATGGTTTCATGTGAAGAGCTCTTCGCAATTGTTCAAGCATGACTTTTCAACTTAAATAAAGAATACTTATCCACCAACGCAGTGGTGAGCACTTACTCTCACTACTAATATATATATATATGTATATATATATATTTTATCTTTCACTTGTTTCAGTCTTTAGACTGTGACCATTCTGGTGCTGAGGGACAAACACAAACACAAGGACACATACAGACATATATATATGATGAGCTTCTTTCAGTTTCCATCTACCAAATCCACTCACATGTCTTTGGTTGGTCTGAAGTCATTGCAGAAGACACCTGCCCGAGGTGCCACACTGTGGGACTGAACCCAGAACCATGTGGTTGGGAAGCAAACTTCTTACCACACATCCACTTTCCATGCTGGCATGGGTAGGATGGCTTGACAGGGAATCCCTGAGGTGCAGGGCTCTGTTAATGCCCCCAGTGTCATCTTTGGCATGGTGTCTACAGCTGATGCTCTCCTTAATGCCAACTATTTTACAGAGTGTACTGAGTGTTTTTTTAATGCCACCAGCACCAGTAAGATTGCCATGTAATTTGCAAGACAGAAGGAGGAAATGTGAGGAAAAAGCTGGCACTATTAAGAAGTATTTGGGAGGAGAGTGTGGAGATGTGTGACTGTATGTCAGATATTGAAAGGCTAAAGTATGCTAAAAGGACAATCACAGGTGTCTTGCAATGGAGAAGATAATAGAAAGTAATGATGGGCTGCTGGAACAAACTCTCAAAGAACAAAAAGGTGTATATAAGAAAAGCTGTGGACAGTGGATCATGGGAGGGGATGATAGAGTGGATGCTTTCATAAGAATTTGGGGCAAGAATAGATAGGTGGAAGTAGAGGAAGAAGTTTTCTGTCAGCCAAATCCACTCCAAAGTTTTTCGGTCAGCTCAGGGTTTAGTAGAAAACATAGTCTCATGACTGATACAAGTAAAAGATAAGAGCTAAGATATGTTTTATCTTAGAAAAATTGGTTTTGGTTTTAGACATTGCAATTTCCAGACAGATTACTGCTAACCTTGTGTTACTAATACACCTAAGAAAGGTAATGGTGTGTGTCTGGAAAATCACTGAGGAAACATGTACAGGTGACAAATGCTATGACCTTCCCTAAAGACATGAGATTACTTCAGAAAATTACAAATTTCTGTCTCCATATATCAATATTTTTTCTTTAGATAAAAGTGAGCAAATGATACACAGAGACACATGCATGCATGCACACATGCACACACACAAACACACACACACACACTCACACACACACACACAGAGACACACACCTGTACATATATACTTATATATATATGTACAGGCAAACACACATACACTTACTAACACATCAAGATGCATACACATACATATACTATCATCCCACCAAAGATTTCAATATACCAACATGTGACTCACAACCCTTATATACACACACACACACACACATACACACTCACACACATAAAAAACAACTTATATATATGTTGTTTATATGTGTGAGTATGAGTGTGTGTGTGTGTGTGTGTGTGTGGTACATATATAATCTTTTACTTGTTTCAGTCACTTGACTGTGGCCATGATGGTGCACTGCCTTGAAGTGTTTTAGACAAACAAATCGACACCAGGACTTATTTTTTAAGCCTAGTACTCATTCTATCAATCTCTTTTGCCGATATGGAAACACACCAACACCAGTTGTCAAGCGATGATGGAGGAACAAATACAAGCACAAAATCACACACACACACATATATATATATATATATATTAAATTCAGATGAATATGGTACTTAAGTTGAGGCACCAGAATTTAGTATGATATATCTATACAATTTAAAATAAGGTGATTATAATCAAAGTCAGCAACAAGGATATCCAGAGGTAATGCAGTACAATTGTTTCATGCGACTCCATTTAATTGAACAATGCAATCATTACATCAATTTAAAATGTAGAGCAATCTTCAGCTGCACAAAAACATAGAATTTAACTAAATTTGAAGGACACATTAGTATAATAATTTTATCCAAAATCTCCAAGAGGATAAGGAGATAGACAAAGAACATGTTTTACCAACAGGATAAAATTATACTACTGTGTCCTTCAAATTTAATTAAATTCTATGTTTTTGTGCAGCTGAAGATTGCTCTACATTTTAAATTGATGTAATGATTGCATTGTTCAATTAAATGGAGTCGCATGAAACGATCGTACTGCATTACCTCTGAATATCCTTGTTGCTTATTTTGATTTTATATATATAAGTATGCGTATAGGAAATAATTAAGATTTAGTTGAATTAGGTATTTAAGTTGAGGCACCAAGTCAGTCCAGTATCATAGGTATTATAGAATTGATTATTTTGTCTTTTGCCCTTAATCTTTGGTATTCAGTCAATAGCAAATGTGTACTCCTTCTCGAATGAAATTTGAATTTAATTATGGGGCCATTGTTGAATAGTTTTATCATGACTACCTTAACAACATGCAAGGAGGAAGCATTATGAGGTTTCTATTTTATACAAGAGTACCCCATTCTTTAGGGCTTAGATTGGTTTATCTATCCTTCTCTTACTTGGTCCTTAAATCCCTTTTTAAATTTTATCATTTAATACACAAAATATAATAATATATAAATTTTGATAAATTTGGATATACAATATTCCCCCTGTACCCTTAATGCCCACTTGGATCTCATTGTAACCACCTTTGTTTTTATTTTAGGCCCCTTTTAATACATTATGATAATATAGTTTAAGTCACCCTTGCCCTTCCTCTTTCTGGATATATACCATTTTCTTGCTGGCATCTTCTGGGGCATGTCCTTTTATGTAGTCATGGTGAATTTATAGTCACAGTAAAATAGGGGTAGGGAAGAGTATCTGACATTAATTAATTTATCACCAGTTGTAAGAACTTAATTGTCAATTCCCAGTGGTTTTAATTCTAAGTGGATATAGAATACTTGCAGCAGTTGGGTCTTTTGATTGTGCTAAGGAGAAAGAATATAGCTATATTATCTTCTGCCACTCCAAATTATAGCAGGCTTTGGGTATTTTCTCCCTAAATTCATTCTGCTTCAATAACAGCAATAAGCATGTAATTCTTTTATTCTCTAGTTTTGATAAAAAAAAATTTTGCTAAGCAATTATAATGGAATATCCTGTATGTTAAAAACCTATATGGTCTTATGCATCTGAGGAAAGCGAGTTTTTCAAATAGATGTATTGCTTGTATTGAATGATTAAATCAAGCTGCTTGAAACGGCCGTAATGCACTAATACCTGGACATCCTTGTTACTTATTTGCTTTATATATATATGTATATACACATATATATATATGATGGGCTTCTTTCAGTTTCTATGTACCAATCCACTCACAAGGCTCTGATCAATCCAAGGCTATAATGGAAGACACTTTCCCAAGGTGCCATGCTGTGGGACTGAACCCAGAACCATGTGTTTGGGAAGGAACCGTCTTACTGCAAAGCTACACATGCACAAATATTTTGCAAACAACTTGCAAATGCAAGTGCTACCAGTTGAAAGCTCTGGATACCATAAGCTAGCAAACTTGTAAGGTCACCAGGAGAGGATGCTTGGCATTTCAAGGCCTTCCACTTGACAGCATTACTGCATACCAGGTCATCCCATCACTGTGATGAGGTCCTGCTTGCTAAATCAACTGATTACTAGGTATATAGTAGGTTATATATATAATATATATATGTGGTGTGTGTGTATATATATATATATATATATATATATATATATATATATATATGTATATATATATATATGTATATATATATATATGTATATATATAATATATATATATATATATTATATATATATATATATATCATCATCATCATCATCATCATTTAGCGTCCGTTTTCCATGCTAGCATGGGTGGACGGTTCTACTGGGGTCTGTGAAGCCAGAAGGCTTCATCAGGCCCAGTCAAATCTGGCAGTGTTTCTACGGCTGGATGCCCTTCCTAACGCCAACCACTCCGTGAGTGTAGTGGGTGCTTTTTACGTGCTACCCGCACTGGTGCCAGACAGAGCTAGCAAACGGCCACGACGGATGGTGCTTTTTATGTGCCACCGGCACGAGGGCCAGGCGAGGCTGGCAACGGACACGAAACGGGGCGGTGCTGGCAACGGTCGCGAAACGGAAAGTTCTCTTACATGCCACCGGCACTGGTAACACATCTGCAATTTCCATTGATCGATTTCGATTCTGATCCTCACTTGCCTCAATGGGTCTTCACAAGCAGAGTTTCGACATGCCACCGGCACTGGTAGCACATCCGCAATTCCATTGATCGATTTCGATTCTGATCCTCACTTGCCTCAACACGTCTTCACAAGTAGAGTTTTGTGTCCCAGAAGGGAAGGTATGCATACGTAGGCTGGCTCCATCCATGTAGAAGGCCACGGGTTGTGGACTCACTTGTCCTGCCGGGTCTTCTCGCGCACAGCACACTTCCAGAGGTCTCGGTCTCTAGTCATTTCCTCAGTGAGACCTAAAGTTCGAAGGTCGTGCTTCACCACCTCGTCCCAGGTTTTCCTGGGTCTGCCTCTTCCACAGGTTCCCTCAACCGCTAGGGTGTGGCACTTTTTCACACAACTATCTTCATCCATTCTCGCCACATGACCATACCAGCGCAAACGTCTCTCTTGCACACCACAACTGATGCTTCTTAGGTCCAGCTTTTCTCTCAAGGTACTTACACTCTGCCGAGTGTGAGTACCAGCATTACACATCCATCGGAGCATACTGGCTTCATTTCTAGCGAGCTTACGCATATCCTCAGCAGTCACGGCCCATGTTTCACTGCCATGTAGCATGGCTGTTCGTACACACGCATCATACAGTCTGCCTTTCACTCTGTGCGAGAGGCCTTTTGTCACCAGCAGAGGTAAGAGCTCTCTGAACTTTGCCCAAGCTATTCTTACTCTAGCAGTTACACTTTCAGCACACCCACCCCCGCTGCTGACTTGGTCACCTAGGTAACGGAAACTATCAACTATTTCTAGTTTTTCTCCCGAAAGTGACGGAAGTTGGTCTCAGAGCATTTTCAGTGTTTATTGTTCCTGAGCATCTGCCACATACAAAACCATCTTCCTAGTTAGCCTTCCTTTGACATTGCTGCATCTCTTATGTGTCCATAGCTTACACTTGGTGCATCTTATAGAGTTTCTACCTACACCTTTTCTACAGATCGAGCAGGGCCATCTACCTGAAGGTGTTTGTGATTTGTCTACCTTCCTACTGATTACGACTTTGGTTTTAGCTAGATTGACTCTGAGGCCCTTCGATTCTAATCCTTGTTTCCACACCTGAAACTTCTCCTCCAGTTCTGATAGCGACTCAGCAATTAGAGCAAGGTCATCAGCATAGAGGAGCTCCCAAGGGCATCCTGTCTTGAATTCCTCCGTTATTGCCTGGAGGACTATGATAAATAGGAGGGGGCTATATATGTAAGAATTTTTGATGTAACACATGTCCTTGTGGAAGCTGTTGTGCGCGGCTGAAGAAGGCCACAGACATACATTATGCATTGTTATAAATCTGTCTAATAAAGGCCCGAAACATATGTACCGCTGAATCCTTCGCATCATGTTTTTATTTTGATCAATTTATATATATATATATATACATACACACACGCACAAATATATATATATATGTGTGTATGCAACTCTCCTCTAACAAACACTATAGATTATACTTCCCCTATATTACCCAACAAAAGCATGGGTAGATCAATTCCCTGGTTTACACCCCCATTTGCTTTAAATGTGATTATATGAACATTGTTCAAAAATGATTGTTCAAGACAATCATTCGAAAACAGCTATTTAAAAAACATCTATTCGAATGGAAAATTGTATGAATGAAAATTATTCAAAAGGGCAATTAAACGAAATGTTAATAATTCTAAATTTTTTTATTTTATTTAAACAAAAATGATAAAATTAAAAATCAAGTACACAAATAATGTTTCGAATAATAGTTTTTCGAATAATTGTTTTCGAACAATTTTCTTGATACATTAAACGTTAAAGGCTTAGCCAAAACCTTCTTTCAAATATTAGACTCTAACTTCCCACGTCACCATAAATATCATTCACTCTTCATTAGATCTACCCTAAAATTATCCTACTCTGCTCCACCCAATATAGAATCTATTGTTATCTCTTCCAATAAGTGTAAACTTAATTCCTCCTACCTGAATACATATAATCATAGCATAGGTCAAAGCCACACAAACACTAATACTGATATTGATGGCACACACCACACCTGCAACCCAAGCACTACAACCAGAATTAACCAAAATACAAACATCCCCACTTACAACAAAGATTGAAGTGCAGCTGAGATGAATGTTGATACTAATAGCACCACCACTAATACTAATGTTAATAACTAATATGACCACCACTACTACTACTAATATTATTATTGATAATAATAATAATACCATTACTACTACTAATAACAATAATAGTAATAATATTAATAATATGATCCAATCCCCTAATACCACCTGTAATTTTAATTTCTCCATAAATAGTACTGCATCTTCCACTAATAACCCATGTAGGTCAGATAGCTGCAACTGCTGATCTATGACCAAAAATCCCTTGCAAGCCCACTGCAGAAGGTTAAATGTAGTATACAAATGCATGGTACACAACAAATTGCATAATTCTACTAACTACTATATTGGGTCTACTATTAACTTTAAACAGAGATATTCTGCACATATAATCACATTTAAATATGAGGAGCTTAGCAAATCTACCTCCCTAGCTAATCACATACACCATCTAATAAATAGAAAGGTACCATATAGGACATCCTGGGCCATAATAGATTTCCGGGTCCCATACCAAAGCCAGCAATCCAAAAATGGTCTATGCCTAAAAGAAGCCCTCCAAATATTAGCACATAGTTCACCGTAATTACTGAATAAACAAGACAAAGCTTCCTCTACATGTCACAGGTTCTATTGCACCTTTAAATTCTTCCGTAGGTCCAAATGCAAAAAAATCAACATGCATAACACATGCTTAAATCCATCTATGGTCGTTACAATACATGTACGTTTTTTTTCTTTTCCATTTTCTCTTCCTCTACTTCTGTCAACAAAAGGATCTTGGAAGCGAGTTAGTTTCAATTCAATGATTTTAAGTTTTTGTAGTTTTTAGGTTTTAGTTTTCTTAGTTTTTAATTTAAAGATTTAATTTAAATTTTAACTTTGATTCTTAATCCTTTAACTCGTATCATTTAATTGCTATTAAGCTTGAAATATACTTTTAGATATCTGTAGTAACCACTAATTTATTGTCCTTTGTGACCTTACCTAGATTGGCCCCTCACCCAAACTTTACTGAAACTTTAACATTTGACCTCTCACCCTGATGCAATACTGACTTATGTCTATCATTACTTTTACTTATATTTTTATCTTTATTCTTATTTTACCCTTTTATCCCTATCTTATTTTTATTTCTTTCTCCTCTCTCTCTCCCATATACACCCACTCACAAAACCCATTTTAATCTATCATACATTCTTACTCTATATACATATTTACATACTATCTATTTCTTCGATATAAATACATCATTCAAAATACTGCCAAAATACCACCAGAATTTATCTGGGATTTTAACTAAGGACCTGTAGCTTCATGGAAGTATGACCAAAATCCACATCCTCTGGAAAAAGATGATTTGTGAACATTAATCTCCCACCTGAATTCTTCTAACTACATTTACTCTTTTATTCTTCTACTTTATTCCTTGTAAACTGTAAATTTTCCCTGTCTAAAACTTTCATACCTTACCCTAATTAAATTATTCTAAACGACTTGAGATGATCGTTCTGCTTTGGTTTTTGCTTTTTTCTCTAATATAATATATATATATATATGTGTGTGTGTGTGTGTATGTGTGTGTACGTATGTATTTATGTGTCTGTGTATGTATGTGTGTGTGTGTGTGTGTGTATATATATATTATATATATATATATATATATATATATATATACACACACATACTCTATGCACACTTGTAAACACACATACACGTGCATGCACACAAACACACACACACACACAACTTCTGGTCAGTTATTTTTTTTGATCATGTAGCAACACACTTGCATTTTTCTGGCTTCTCCATTCCTATTTTTCACTTCCCTTTCTTTCTCCTTTTCTCCAGACTATCTTCTGCATATTTGATGGAGAGCTATGCCTGAAACATCATATTTTTACTCTTAAATTTCCCTTTATAACTATCTTCAAGCATAAAACAAAAAAATATTTACTGAGGACATCCTTTGGACTTCTGTTGTTTTTGGCATTTGAATTTGTCGTTCATCATCGATTTGCCTAGATGCATATATGTGTGTGTAAGAGACTGTATATATGTTTTTTGATATATGTATGCAGACATACATGTTTTTTTATAAGTATACTAGCAGTATTGCCCGGCGTTGCTCGGGTTTGTAAGGGAAATAACTATATAAGCATTTTTAGAGATATAAAGTATAATAGCCATCTCAATATGGCTAACCACAAAGTGGGGGGTGTTACTGTAGCTTTTTACGTTCTGAGATTTAATAATAAATTTTTACAGAGTTACTTCCCTTATATTTGCCAAAAATGCATTAAAAATGGGAAAAATTGATGGTAAATTGTTTTTAAAATTGTACACTCATCGTAGACGCGTGCTAATACCCAGAAGGGCTCGATATGAATCACGACTATAAGATACCCGGTTTTGGTTAAACTGCACCGCAGACAGCACACAACCTCACTTTTATATATAAAGATGTATTTTGTGTGTATGTTTGACCACCTCATCCCATGTCTTCCTGGGTCTAGCTCTACTCCTGATTCCTTCGACTGTTTGGGAGTGGCACTTCTTCACACATCTCTCCTCATCCATCTGTAGTACATGACCACACCTGCACAGACGTCTCTCTTGCCTGCCACATCCAATGCTTCTTATGTCCAGCATTTCACTCAGGGCACTTACACTCTGTCGTGTGTGCACACTGATATTACACATCCAGCAGATCATGCTAGCTTCATTTCTTTCAAGCCTACGCATGTCCTTTGCAGTCACAGCCCATGTTTCACTACTGTGAAGCATGGCAGTTCGAACACATGCGTCGTACAATATACCTTTCACTCTGGGCGAGAGACCCTTTGTCACCAGTAGGGGTAGAAGCTTTCTAAACTTTGCCCAAGTTATTCGTATTCTAGTAGTGACACTCTGAGCATCCACCTCCACAACTAACTTGGTCACCTAGTTAGCAGAAACTATCAACTACTTCTAGTTTTCCCCCTGGAGTGTGATGGAATCTGTTTTCTGAGTATCTGTGGTGTCTATTGCCCCTGTGCATCTGCCACACATGAAAGCTATCTGCTCAGTTAGTTTTCCTTTGATGTTGCTGCACCTCTTATGCATCCATAGCTTACACTGGGTACATCTTATGGCGTTTCTACCTACACCTTTTCTACAGATCAAGCAGGGCCACCTACCTGAGTGGGTGTGTGATGAGTTCGCCTTCTTACTTACTAGAACTTTGATCTTTGCTACATTTACTCTAAGGCCTTTTGATTCAAAACCTAGCTTCCACACACGAAATTTCTTTTCTAGTTCCGGTAGTGATTCTGCTATGAGGGCCAGGTCATCAGCATAGAGCAGCTCCCAGGGGCAACCCGTCTTGAATTCCTCTGTTATTGCCTGGAGGACTATGATGAATAAAAGGGGACTGAGGGCTGAATCTTGGTGGACCCCAAGGTTCTACTTCTACCTGGAATTCTTCACTATACTCATTGCCAATCCTATGTATGTGTATATGTGTGTATGTGTGTGTGTGTGTGTATATATATATATATATATACATACACATGTGTGTGTGTGTCTGTATGGATGTATGCTTGTATGCATGAGTGTGTGTGCGTGTGTACATAGGTACATCATTCCATTACTTTCTGGAATAGTGGAACAGAGAGAGAGAGAGACAGAGATAGAAAGTGATAGACGCACATGAAGCTAAAGACACAAAGATATGAATTCTAAATAAAAAGTGTAATGACAGTGGAAGATTTTTTTTCTCAATTACCAAAGCATACCCAGATTCATGTACCCCCACACTTAATTTCACACACTTTGAATTACTCAGAATTACTCAACTAGGATCTTGTCAGTTAAAAAGATTTTCAGTTGGGTTTATCACTACCTAATGTAAACGATAATGAAATTAACACAAAGTTGGCTGTCTATTCACAGCTTTATATCCACCCATCATCTTTCTTTGACAAATTGTATCTACTATGAAGATTTATTTCTTGAAAAAATTTTCTTTGATAGTCTTTAAATTGATTGAGAAGGTAGGAAGATGTTAATTACATTTTACTCGCTTGATATCAGTTTTGAAAATGGAAACTTGCAGAATGACTTCATCGGTTTTTTTTTTTAGATCAAATAAAAATTCCATAATACGCAGTATTTTATCAATTTATTTTTTACTCAAACTCAGAAAAAGAAAATCATTTGTGATTAAGTAAAATTAAGTTGTTGTTTCTTTTCTCTTTTCCTTTAATGTAGATGACCAATTTTACATAGAATTTATGCTAAATGGCTTAGTGTTTTCAAAACTTATGCAATCTATCAAATTATGCAATTATCCACAATGCAAAAAGCAGGATTGGCTGTATTAATAGGCATCATAAGTTCTTTGTAGATATACATGAGAACTATTACTTGCTTTTCTGTAATTTTCCAAACTATGGACATACCATAAACGTATGATATAAAAACATATATTATGATATAAAATAGAAATAGAGACAATAGTCTAGTCTCTCTGTGTGCTTTAATGACTACATTAACTCTAGCATGATATAATATATATATATATATATCAGTGGCGTGCTGTGACTTCCGGCGTTGGGCATGCAATGAATTTCATTGCGACCCCCACCGGTAATTTTTCAGTAAGACATTTTCGTATTCTTACGATCTACATATAAGAGATTCTGAATATGCAATCACTCCCGTATGACCTAGAATAAAGAGGGAATAAAAAATGGCTGAGTAGAGATGAGCCTGAAATAAGTGTATTGTTTGTATTATTCTTTGCTCTTCGAAACGTCAGTACTTTCCCATCCTCATTCTCCCTTAGAAAAGTCTAAAAATCATAAGTGAAATGTAATAAAGATGAAATTGGATTCTGTCAATATTTTTGCATATTCAGAATCTCTGTTAAAGGTAGGAATCCGAAAAAAATTTTTCACAAAAATTCGTTTTTCAAAGAGGTGCGATTCTGCATTAGCCCCTATACCTATTGGTTGAGCCGAATGAAATGATTTAATTAAAAGAACACATTTAGTTACATTATATGGCCATGGTTTTAGATCGTTACGCTCTCGAAGACAAGTGAGGTTCTTTATCATGCTACTTGTCAATTCCGGGAAAATTATTGACTGTTCTGAGACTTACTGAACTCCGTACATTAAAAGACTACGTCTCACGCACACACATTGAAAATACACGCATATACATGAATACACACACAATGAAAGACAGCGAAAATTCAACATTGTAAAAAGCCTCCCAAAACTGTTGTGGCAGAAGTCAACATCTCTGAGATTGAAACAAGACACTTATTGAAAGTGAAACAAGACACTTATTTACGGCCGTAAATAGACTACAGCCAGCAGCACAGAAAGGGAAATCTATGTAGGTTAGGTTTGACGAAGAAATCGAAACATTTCTCCTGCGAAACAATACTGATGTAAGAAGGTCGAACCTTACGTTATAACAAACGCAAAGAAAAAAACCTGTAACATATACTCTTTAATATATTAATTTTTTTAATGTTTTAAAATGTTATTTAACTCATTTATAAATTAATTCAATTCTTTGATCTTTCTGGGCAAATATATCCATCAATTTTCATAGAAATCTTTTCTTTTCATCAATTCTTGTAATAAATCTTTTTCAATTGACATTAGTGCTAACCCAGACAGTCTTCTTTCTCCTGTCGCATTTCTTTGGTATGTTTTAATTCTACTTAATGCAGAAAAGGATCGCTCTACAGAAGCAGTGGTAGACGGAATTGTCAAAATCAACTTGCACAGATTGAAGAGTTCTGGCATAGCTTCAACAAGATCAGTGCTGTTAATGTAACTCATTAAAAGACTTACACTTGGTTTTTTAAAATCTTTCATTGAATACATCACATTGAGCTCACTTTGTAATCGTATTACATAAAAAAATCTGCCATAAGTTGTTCTTAAAGAATCTAAAGAGTCCACAGGAAATTGTTTGCAATACTCATCAACTTTGTTGAAATTCAAAAGTTCCATGAATTTAAACTCTTCTAAGGATGAATATCGTGCTTTTATTTGGTCAACTATTGTACTGATAATTTTGTTATAAAGCATTTTATAATGTTGTTGGGGCTCAATAGATATATTCTTGGATCTCTGAATTCCGATTCCTGCATCGACTCCATATTTTTCCCCTAACCTATCATAAAAGATTGAAAAATTATCAAGTTTGTTTTCGGGTACAGTTCTAGTTTTATCTATTTGCTCTTTACAATACACTATGTCATGACTTTTACTCTGGAGTATGTTAAATAAGACGTCGGTAAAAGAAAAAATGTCACTGAATACTTCTAACAAAAATAAGAAATCAGGAGCTTTTAATGTGTGTAAGAATCCAATTGCTGAATTTATGGTGGTATCATCCCATGCTTCAGGATTTTCAATGATGTGTTCAAAAAGGCTGATTATGAAATTATAATTTTCCTTTGTGGTAATAATAATAAGACGTGAGGAGTAATTCCATCTAGTTGCTGTTGCTTTTGAAAATCTTTTTTTAACAATGTTATCTAATGCATTAGCCCTTTTCGGTGATTTCGTAAAAAATGTACCAAGTCCATTTATCGTAGAAAAAAATATCTTGCATTCTTTCATAGCAGAGCATGATTGTGAAAGAACTAAATTTAGGATATAGGGACAACACTGAATAAAGATCGCACATTCATATTTCTTTCTTACTTTTGCCTGTAATCCATTTAGTTGTATATATACGTATACACACACCCATATACACATATATGTATGTATATATATATATATCATCATCATTTAACATCATTTATATATATATATACACACACGTTCATTGCCAGCCTCGGCTGGCCCCCGTGCTGGTGACACGTAAAAGCACCGTCCGTTTCGTGGCCGTTTGCCAGCTCTGTCTGGCCCCGTGTCAGTGGCACGTAAAAGCACCATCCGCTCGTGTTCGTTGCCAGCCTCGGCTGGCCCCGTGCCAGTGACACGTAAAAGCACCATCCGTCCGTGGCCGTTGTGCTAGCTCTGTCTGGCACCTGTGCAGGTGGCACGTAAAAAACACCCACTACACTCGAGGAGTGGTTGACGTTAGGAAGGGCATCCAGCTGTAGAAACACTGCCAAATCTGACTGGGCCTGATGAAGCCTTCCGGCTTCACAGACCCCAGTTAAACCGTCCAACCCATGCTAGCATGGAAAACGGACGCTAAATGATGATGATGATGATGATGACACACACATGCAAATATATACACACACATATATACTCTTTTACTTGTTTCAGTCATTTGACTGCGGCCATGCTCGAGCACACCTTTAGTCGAGCAAATTGACCCCAGCACTTATTCTTTGTAAGCCTAGTACTTATTCTATCAGTCTCTTTTGCTGAACTGCTAAGTTACGAGGACATAAACACACCAGCATCAGCTGTCAAGCGATGTTGGGGGGGACAAACAGAGACACACAAACATACATATATATATACATATATACAACGGGCTTCTTTCAGTTTCCGTCTACCAAATCCACTCACAAGGCTTTGATCGGCCCGAGGCTATAGTAGAAGGCACTTGGCCAAGGTGCCACACAGTGGGACTGAACCCAGAACCATGTGGTTCGTAAGCAAGCTACTTACCACACAGCCACTCCTTTGCCTATGATGATGATGATGATGTATATATATACATCAGTTATATATATACACACACACATATATAGATATATATATATATGTATGTATATATATATGTGTGTATATATATGTATGTATATATATATATATATATATATATATATATATATGTATGTATGTGTATATATATATATATATATATATATACACACATACATATATAATATATATATATATACACATACATATATATATATATATAATATATATATATATATATAATATATATATATGTATGTATGTGTGTGTGTATATATATATATATATATGTATAAATAAATATGTATGTGTGTGAGATAAAGGAAAGTAGACTTCTATCTTTTATGAGATAACATGTTTTAAGTACACTGACTTACTGCGATAAAATTTGATTCAGTGTTATTGCTTTAGGGTATTTTTCTTCTCTAGCAAGTAGTAAGCTATTCCACCGTGATTTCAGTCATTGGTCTGAGCCGATAATATTGAACTTACTATTTGGTTGCTATATTATTATATCGACCTCTGGAGAAAGGCAAAAATATGACCCCCATGGGATATTTCAACTGAGACAGAAAACAGAAAGTAACCAAATATCGCAAGATGCCTTTTTCTTTTTTTTTTTTGGAGTTTTTTTTCTCCATTATACATAAAGAAATAGAAAAAGAGAAGATTTAAAATGTGGTGGGTAAGGGGGAAAGAGAGAGATGGAGAGAAAAGGAAAGGATGGAATAGAACAAACATAATGAAAGTGAAACTAAATCAATGTAAATAGGAAAGAGGAAGTAAGATAACAGGAGAAGGCAAGCAAGAGAAGAAAGGGGGAGAAAGGAGGGAGGGAAAGTGAATGAGTAAAAGAATGAAAGGGAAAGAGAAAAGGAAAGCTAGAAAGAGATAGTGGATGGAAGGTTGTTCTCACTCATTTGACAATGAGGATTCTTCTGTTTGATATCAACTGAATTACCAGCTCCTCTCGTTGGATAATATCCATAGTCTCCATTGGTCACACCAGAGTGCTGGGTATATCTGCTATATTAATCAACCGAAATTGCGAAGATGATCCGGTTCTTGACTGATGATTGAGGGCTTCAAATGTCCCGTCCGTGTTTTTTGTGTCGTCTTCTAAATGTTTCACGTTCTTGTCCCAGTTTGTATATTTTTTTACTTTTACATATATGTATATATATGTATATAATCCAAGGAAAATAGGGATGATAACAACCACATTTCACTCGCTATACTGTTAAATACCCAATTTTGCAGAGAAAACCTTACAAATTACATATATATATATATATATATATATATATATATATATATTCAAAATGTGACCATGTGTGTATCGTTGGCGAATTTTTTTCCTCCATCTTCCCTTCTTTGGATTTTTCCTTTTCCTATGTTTCTGACGAAGAGCTCCGCTCGAAATGTTAAATCCTCCTTCTTTCTTTCCTTTCCTGAGCATCCAATAACACTATACTTGTTCCACATCCTCGTGTTTTGTTTTCTCTTTGTGTTTTCATGTCTGAATTAACCATATATATATATATATATACCCATGTAACGTGTAACATTTTCTATATATATGCATACATACATATATATATATATATTATATATATATATATATATATAGAGAGAGAGAGAGAGAGAGAGAATGAGCAGAGCCAGTGCTTCATTGACAGGCTCCAGGAGAGCTTACGGAAAAATAGGCATGTTTCTGCATGTATCAAATGTAAGGTATACCAGGTTAAAGAGCTTTCTTCCTTGCTGTATGGAGTTGAAACTGACAAAACAGCTGCAACAAATTATGAATATATCACTCTCCTTGACAAGATCAGAAATCAAGAGATCCTATGGCATGCTGGCCTGCCTCCTGTGATGGAAATCCTCATTGATAGAGATTTACGTTGGTTTGAGTCATGTACACAGTAGATGTACACAACAGTAGACTCCCAGATAAATCCTTCCAGCTACCCAAGAGAGAAAAGAATCATGGAAAACTATGTATATATGTGTGTATGTAAGTAGATATATATATATATATATATATAATATATATATATATATATATATATTTATTTATTTTATAGAAGGAGCTTCTACAGGACTAGAACTGTTTCATTCAGATGAAATCTTCAGGAAGCTGGCTTTCAAAATAAGTTCTGGTATTTATGCATTTAGGCAGATTTAATGGAGTGGGGGTGGGGGACGTTTTTTGGGTAGGTTGGTATTTAGGAGATAAACAGGGCACAAGCTATTGTTCTTAGGGGAGTGGTCAAAAGGCCAGAGTGTTTTTTGAAATGAGAAGAATCAGTGAGAAAATAAATAAATGAATAAATAGAATAAATGAATAGAAACAGATATATGGGATGGGATTTTAGGTAAATTAGAAGACAATTGCTTTTTGGTGGTCAAGAAGAGGTAGGCAGTTTGTTATTGTTAGGTGGAGGGAATAAATAGATAAATATACATGAAAAAACATATAAAATAAATATACATACAAACACACATACATACACATGCGAATATGCATATCTATACATACATACGCACATATATATAAATACATACACATACACACACATATATATACATACATACACATATATATATATATATATACATATACATACATACACCTACATACACAAACACACGCACATATATATATATATATTATATATATATATATATATATATATATATGTTAATAAAATAGAACATATGCATATATATAAACATATATGTACGTACCTACCTCTACATGTACATATACACGCATATATGTGTACAGGACACCAAAAAGACGTCGAACACATAGAGAGACGAAAAACAGACACAAACCAAGGAACAAGACAAGCAAAAAAAAGAGATACAGGACAATAAGCACAACGAAAAATCCCCTTCTTCAGTCGCTAAGGTTTCATCTACTAAACGTTTCGAAGGATATATATATATATACACACATACAAATACACATAAGTATATTTGTATACTATTTTTTGGCTATAACTCTCTAAAAATGCTTATATAGTTATTTCCCTTACAAACCCGAGCAACACCGAGCGATACTGCTAGTATATATATATAATAACAATTTAATAAATAAAACATATGCATACATACATAATAGCAAAAGAATGTATAAAAAATGGAAAAAAAATGATGGTAAATTTTATTTTTAAATCGTTGACTCATCGTAGACATTTTTAGAGAGTTACTTCCCTTATATAATAGCGAAAAAATGCATTAAAATGGAAAAAAATGATGGTAAATTTTTTTTTTAATTGTAGACTCATCGTAGACGCACGCTAATACCCAGAAGGGCTCGATATGAATCACGACTATAAGACTGCACTGCAAAATGTGGGAGTAGTTAAGAATCTAAATCGTAGGAGACAGACACACAACTTCACTTTTATATATAAAGATATATATATGCAATATATGCAGAAGGTCTGATCAATAAGTATCCGGACTGTTGCTATAGTAATGAAGCTAAAGCATGCAAAGTGAAGCTGCTTGGCACAGATTGACCGTGAACTTCGCAGTGCATGCACACCAAATTTTGACATTCTAACTCACTTCCACTGTTTACAACAGTGTTTGCAAGGAAGGTGTGTAGTGTTTGATCATCACATTGATCATGATAGAGAGTGTTGTCATGGCAATAACCACTCAGAGGCCTACACGAAATTGCAGAAAGTGTATGGAGAGGAGTGTATGTGCTGCACACAGGTGTATGAGTGGTTCAGACGTTTCCAGGATGGCCGAAAAAATGTTGATATTGACAAACGTTCTGAGAGGCCCACAACAAGCAGAAGTGAGAAAAACATCACAGATGTGCATGCAGCCGTGTGGGGAGATTGTCACATCACCATCAACAAGTTATCAGAGGATGTGCAGATTAGTTACGGTACTGTTCAGCCCATCATCACTAAAGATTTGGTATGAGACGCGTGTCTGCCAAGTTTGTGCCAAAACGCCTTTCAGCTGACCAAAAAGACACTCAGGTTTACGTTGCACAAGATCTGCTTCATTGTGCCGAGAATGATGAAAACTCTTTGAAAATTTTATGTAGGCCTCTGAGCAGGTAGTGCCAAGCTTTTTGCAAATTTTGATGCATATTCTCTGCTCAACTTTCTCTGTCATGGTCAATGTAACAACCAGACGCTACACACCTTCCTTCCAAGCACAGCTGTACACATTGGAAGTGAGCTAGAATGTTAAAACTTAGTGCACATGTACAGCAAAGTTCAAGATCAATCTGTGCCAAGCAGCTTCATTCTCCATACTTTAGCTACGTTACTATGGCAACAGTCCGGATACTCATTGATCAGACCATGCAAACTATAATATATATATACATCATCATCATCATTTAACGTCCGTTTTCCATGCTAGCATGGGTTGGACAGTTTGACCGGAGTCTGGGAAGCCAGGAGGCTGCACTAGGCTCCAGCCTGATCTGGCAGTGTTTCTACAGCTTGATGTCCTTCCTAACACCAACCACTCTGTGAGTGTTTTTTACATGCCACCGGCACAGGGGTCATAGGAGGCTGGCAAACGGCCACGATCTAAATTTATAACAATCTAATTCAATTATTTTCTTTTTATTATCATACAAAAAGGTGGGTTGGAGCTATAAATTTACACATCAGCTCACCTAGATTTCATCATAGAGTTTCTCCTAACCAGTAAAGAAATATTGCAATGAAGATCATGTCAGTATCAAGAAATATATCTTAGCATTTGTAGCTTCCCTGATTAGTTATACTTGAAGATCACAATATAGGCAAAACCAGTGAATAGTCATACATTTCTGTAATAAATATATTTCTTTACTACCCATAAGGGGCTAAACACAGAGGGGACAAACAACGACAGACAAACGGATTAAGTCAATTACATTGACTCCAGTGCATAACTGGTACTTAATTTATCGACCCCGAAAGGATGAAAGGCAAAGTCGACCTCGGCGTAATTTGAACCCAGAACATAACGGCAGACGAAATACGGCTACGCATTTCGCCCGGCATGCTAACGTTTCTGACTTGACCAAGAATGCTTGTTAATAGGTTATCTGGCATGTTCACTCAGATAGCAGATTGAATAACTACTACATATAGAGGTAAACTATGAGGGAAAATCAATCAGTGAATAGTAAACCTCAGTGTGAATGTAGCTAAGACTCATATTTAGACAGTCCATGGTCTAATGTACAAATTTTATCTCCTTAATATTAACTAGAAACAACTGGCCTGAATTCTGTTCATTCATGTAACCTAAATTACTGAAAACTAGTTCTGTATCAATGTATTTGTGAAAGTTCCCTGGAAAAATTAATCTGTTTTGTCAATATCTAAGCCCAAATGATATATATATATATATTATATATATATATATATATATATATATATATATATATATATATATATGTATATATATATTATATATATGTTATAATACTATTCCACAGCCATACCAACTATCTGACATATCTCCATCATCAGCTGCCCCACGGATATCATTATGGTTTTGACACCTGGGCAGTACCATTCAATCCAATGGTCTCAACAGCATTAAAATAAGTGTTTTTTGGGAACAAACAAACCAAAGAAACCATAACTTTCAAACACATTTATGCTATGTACAACCGAATCGATAAATCCCCTCCTAAATATGTAACTAAACAGCAACAAATCTAAGTCATAATATATATATATATATATAATTGTTAAAGAGGACAACAAACGTTAAAGCGAGGCAAACATCTCAAGTCATATATATTATTATAATTATTGGAAAAAATTTCAGTCTTACAGCTATTTCTGGGATATCCCAGGGCATGGGATATTCCGTCATCGGAGACAAATAGGGAAAATGAAAAGGGTATAGATTAATGAAATGACAAAATAGAGGACAGGAGTAAAGGAATAATGAGATGAAGAAAGAGAAGTAAAAAGGAAGCATAAAAGTTCACATTTCAACTTTCCGTACATGTATAAGTCCTTTGGTGCAATCCTACGTAAATCCATATAGGTTACACTATCAGGTATTCAGCCTACATGGATTTACGCAGTATTGTACCTAAGGATTTGTGGACTTACTTCTACAAGATCATTAAGTTGAACTGTGAACTTTTAAGCTTCTTTTTTCTTCTCTTTCTTCATCTCCTTATTTCTTTACAAAGCCTGAAATTTGTGGGAGGGGACTAGTTGATTACATCAACCCCAGCTACCTGGTACTTATTTCATTGACCCAAAAAGGATGAAAGGTCAAGTCAACCTCAGTGGAATTTGAACTCAGAATATATATTTCTTTATATATAGCCCCACAAGGGGCTAAACAAGGACAGACAAAGAGATTGAGTCGATTACATCGACCCCACTGTGTAACTGGTACTTAATTTATCGACCCCGAAAGGATGAAAGGCAAAGTCGACCTCAGCGGAATTTGAACTCAGAACGTAATGGCAGACGAAATACCGCTAAGCATTTCACCTTAACGTTTCTGCCAGCTCGCCAACAGCAGATGAAATACTGCTATGCGTTTCTCCTAGAGTTGCCAACTTGCTGCCTTAGTAATAACAATAACAGTTGGAGAAATTGGGATTAACATGAGGGTAGAGCAAGCCCGAAAAACTGCTCTACTGGGGACCACATGGATTTTGAGGCTGGTGCTTGGGTGCTGAGTGTCTACCATGATAAGTTAACATAGGCAGAGTGGCTGTATGGTAAGATGCTTACTTCCCAACTACATGGTCGCAGATTCAGTCTCACTGTGTAGCACCTTGGGCAAGTGTCTTCTACTATAGCCTCGGGCCGACCAAAGCCTTGTGAGTGGATGTGGTAGACGGAAACTGAAAGAAGCCCGTTGTATATATGTATATATATATATGTATGTGTGTGTGTATATGTTTGTGTGTGTGTGTTTGTCCCTCCCAACATCGCTTGACAACCGATGCTGGTGTGTTTACGTCCCCGTAACTTAGCGGTTCGACAAAAGAGACCGACAGAATAAGTACTAGGCTTACAAAGAATAAGTCCTGGGTTCGATTTGCTCGACAAAAGGCGGTGCTCCAGCATGGCCGCAGTCAAATGACTGAAACAAATAAAAGAATAAAAGAATCCAAGTGCCAAAGCTTATGGGTTTTGGAAAGAGACCCTGTGAGACCTCTGACAACAGGTTGCTGTCTGCTCTCACAGAATCAACCAGAGTAAGCAAAATTTAAATGATGATGATGATGATGATGATAATGATGATGATAACAAATATAATAATAAATAATCGTTATCGTCAGAATAAAAAGTTTCATAAAGTTTACAAAGTACAAGTAATTTGTAGGAAGAAAACCTTCGTAGTACTCACGTAAAATCTTTCAAGTTTCGAAAATATTCTCAATATATGTAATAAATCCAGAGATGATAATACTTCAACTAAAACAAATAACAAATATTAAATATTGGTTTATTCATCGATCTGAGATTAACTGATTGATTGGGTGAATTGTGACTTTATAACAAAGCAGTTACTACATTAACTGTTGCTTGGCATTAACCGTTGCTTGGCAACCACAACCATAGCAAATAACGATTGTGTGTAGTTTCGTATTTTCTATTAAAATCGAAGACAAAACCCTTAATTCAGTTATTGTTAATATTTTATAGCTTTTTCTTTTTAAATATTATTATTAATAACATTATATCCATGAAGTCACCTCATTTTAAAGTTATTATAACTTTATGTCACTAAGGCATTGACTACTTCGATACTAATAAAAGGAAGTAATAAACAGCTGCTAGCTTTACAGTATTCCATGTGTACATCTGCAGTGGTCGTTTTACGTAGTTATTAATAATCCCTGGTAAAGTTATATTTTCTCATATTTTTTGATATTCCGTTTATATATAAATATAGGGTGGATGTTCATAAAGAAAAATCAATAATTTATATTTCTAATTTTTTAGTTTTCGAGCTACTTGTTATGTAAAACACGTTATGAGTTTCAACTTCACACGTGTATCTTGTTTGACTGTATTGTAGAATATATACGAACAAAATAATGAAATTTGCGTGTATTCAACAATAAAAAACACTTAGTATTGCTTAGTTATCTCTTTCTTTCACACATTACTCTGTCTCTTCACACACACTAACAAAAGCACTTCACTTGCACAACATACTGTCTGTCTCCCACACCCCATCAAACACACACACACATGTCCATCAATGCTCCCATGCACGGTAACTTCAAAAGAACTTCCCTCGTCATACAATCGCTTTCTCTTAGTATCTTTCGCTCTCATTACTTCAAAAGTTCCCGCAAGCCCATATGTAAAAAAAAAAATTTTTTTTACGGAAATCGACGGAAAGGTCTACTAGAGACGAAAGATTGCCGCTATTTTTCTTTGAAGACTGGAGCTATAATTGTAAATGCAAATAAAATGCACTTTCGCTTACCTGGTCATTTAAAGCTGTGGGAGGGTTTTACTTGTCTACCGTACCTAGTCATACATGCTGAAACCCCTGGTAAGTTCAGATGGTGTTCCATAATAACCTGTGGATTTTCAGGAGCCCACTAGGTGCATTTCTGTCTGTTAATTGAGCTATTTTACTTAAAGCTGGCCTCAACACTCCAAACAGTTTTGAATTGAAATGCTGCGTCCTTGCATTTGTCCAGATACCATTTGCAAAATTCGTCTTCATTTAGGGTGTGGATTTTTTTAATGTAACATTTCCAATGAACTCACTTCGAAGTGCTGTGTCTTGACTTACTCAACCCATGCCAGCTTCAAAAGCAGAAGTTAAATGATGATGATAATGGTATATATGAAGTGTAGCAGCATGGTTAAGAAGCTTGTTTCCCAACTTTGTGCTCTTGGCTTCTGTCCCACTACATGGCACTATGAACAAGTGTCTTCTACTATAGCCCTAGGCCAATAAAGCCTTGTGAATGGATTTGGTTGATGGAAACTGAAAGAAGCCCATCGTATGTTTGTGTACTCTTGTCTTAACATCTTGCGACAATTTAAACGTACATCATAGTCATACAAAGGTTGTTCATTTTCAATCTTCCATGGAAAAACCTGTCTGGCTATGTGAAAATATTATCTCACTTGGAAATTAGTGAGGATTGTGACAAGAAAGGCATTTGACCATGAAGTAATATCTGTCTTAAATTCTATCTGTCCCATGTAAGCATGGAAAAGTGGATGATAATTATATATACATATATATATAAAACTGTTGTCCAATGCAGTGTCCACAAGTCCAGTCATAGACTAGGCTTTTGTTGTGTTGCTGGGGAAGAGATGCTGTGTTGGCTATTGTATGTTACTGCTTTCTACTATATACTTGTTGTTGAAGTGTTGGGCTCCATCATAGATGATCTGTGTTGGCATGTCCATGGATGAGGACAGTTGCATCAAGAAGTGCTGATCTCTAATTGTGGAGGGAATGTGTAGAAAGGGTAAACTCAGGAAGACATGGGATGAATTGATGAGAAAGGCTTTCCAGACATTGGGTCTTGCAGAGGTGATGACAAGTGGACTGTGTCTTTTGACAGTTTGTTGTGCTTGAGAAGACACTTCAAGCTAAGTAAAATGCATCCCTTTTCAACTGAGTGCTCCTAATCTTGCAAGCTGGTGCCATGTAAAAAGCGCCCTAATCTTGCAAGCTGGTGCCACATAAAAAGCACCCTTATCTTGCAAGCTGGTGCTATGTAAAAAGCACCCATGCTGGTACTGCATAAAAATACCCAGTACACTCTATAGAGTCGTTGGTGTTAGGAAGGGCATCCAGCCATAGAAACCATGTGAAAACCAACAGCCTGAGTAGCTCTTCAGCTGGCTAGCGTGGAATTATGAAGATTGAATGATTGGCACTTCATCGCCATCTCTCTCTCTTGCTCTCTCCCATTCTCCATCTTTCTCTTGCTGTCTTCCACACTCTCTCTCTCTCTCTCTCTTCCTTTTGTTCTATCCCTCAGGCTCGTTAACATGCAGCACACTCATTACTGGCTTCAATCTTCATCACTCCTCTCTCTCTGTAACTATGTATCTCTACAGTAAGACATCTGTTTTTGTCTCTCTGTCACATGCTAACCTTTCATCGTTTGGAATGAGATCACCTCCAATATCACATCCCCTCTCAAAGGATCTTTGTCTTGCAAGTTATTTGGTGACCCTGCCAGTACTGGTGCCATGTAAAAAGCATCCAGTCCACACTGTAAAGTAGTTGGCATTTGGAAGGGCACCTGACTAAAAAAAAAAAATGCTAAAATTGACCTCACCTGTACTGTGCCACATAAAAAGTACTGTCCACTCTGCAGGGTGGTTGGTATTAGGAAAGGCATCCAGCTATAAAAACCATGCCAAAATAGATAACGAAATATGGTGCAGTCTTCTGCCTAGCTAGCTCTTGTCAAACCGTCCAACACATGCCAGCATGGAAAATAGAGATTGAATGATGATGATGATTCCCACAAATACACATTGATACAACACATTTTCAAATTTCTTATGTGACCCTTTGAACTGCTTTCTTTTAAGTGTCAAGTTAGATGCAACAAAAGCCAGCAGGCAGAGAGGCTTTCTCTGAAAAAAATTTCAAATTTCGCAGAAACACATGTGGCTCATAGTAGTGAGATATATTAACCCTTTGATTGCGTAATTAAATTTCACAGGCCATCTCATAATGGATGTTAAATATCCATAAAAAAATAGAATTGATGTTTTCTGCTTCTGCTGTACATTTTCAAAACCTTCCTATAGGTATGATATTCATAATTCATGGTCGTGAACTAATTGTTACTTTCTCAGATGCAGGACAAAATTTTGTCAGTGAACAGGTTGTGGTTTCAAAGCAACGAAAATATTTTGACACAAATTTAGATGTTAAACAATTATCTTTTGTAAAATATGTAACTGAGGATGTGTGCTTTTCACTTTATAGGGAGAGGAGTTTTTTTTTTTTCCTCCAAAGCTACAGGATTAAACAGCTTTCTGCAGTTAACGTTTTGAACATATATATCCATTTTCTGTGTTCAAAGGCACAGGTGTAGCTGTGTGGTGAGAAGTTTGCTTCCCAACCACATGGCTGGGGGTACAAGGCTATTCACGCATTATATGGGAGTGAATGGGAGCAGTTAGGAAAAATGTAAAGATGGTAGTGATCTAGTTACAGAGTAAACTCTTAAGGTACAGTGACCATGAGCATAAATCCTTAAAATCCTTAAAAATATTTTAGCCCGAATGCTGGGGCACCACAAATCTTATACTGATGTGTGATTTTTAATTTTTTGTTTTTATATCATAACTAGCTATTTAGACCCATGCTTCGTTTTCCCATATTCCTCACCATAGCAACCAAACGGTAGCCCCCGAGTGACTTGCAACCCTCCTCACACCATTGCCCACCCCATTTTACCCCCCAGTGTAAATTTTGGCGCCAATCCGACCCCATCTACTGCCCCTTAAACCGTTTCCATCCCAAAATGAGACAAAAAAAAACAAAAAATCAAACAACTTTTTCGCATTTCAGCTTTATAGATATTGATTAGTATGTTTTCTGTTTGGCTGTACCTGTGGAAATTAAAAAAATTTATGTATTGCTGTAATTTTCCATATTGAATTTTTGGGGCTAATTCACTTTTTCCAGATAATTTTCAAAAAATGTTACAGAGGTTCAAAGTTTGATCGTTTTTATCCAATTAGAAAACAGGATTTGGAAGCTGTCATTTTTGTGTGTTACTGCACACATTTCTCAACTAACTGTAAACAAGTGAAATATTGATGGAATTCTGCTTTGTGCATGCCATATAAGCCTGCATAACTTCGTTTTGGAATTTTCAGAAAATTTTTGCAAATTTGTATTCTAAGCAACAATTCATATGATTCTGCAAAAAACAAACAGAAGAAAATATTTGCATAATTTAAGGCCTATTTAGCTATTACTTTTACAACCACCTTATACCTCATGTTTTAAGCATTTAATAAGTGAAAAATGACCACATGAGTAAGCAGCTTGGCTTGTTACTATAGAAACTGGCTTTTGACTGGCTAAAATCACCCAAAATTTGAAAACTTTTAAAGCTATTAACTCTATTGGTTTATGGTAAAAATGAATTTCATATCAATAATGAGCTTACAAGATTGCACTAATTCATCAAATATGAAATCATTTGGAACAAAAGTTGAAAAGTGGCTGCCAAACAGAAAGGCTCCCATAATTATAATAATTCTCCATTCTTCAACCATGATCCAGTATGCAGCTCTACCATGAAGAAAGCTTCCTGCCCCCTATTTTGCCTCTTACACACACACACAATTGAGAAAAACAACTCCCAAAACTTTCTTGTCCACCATACTCATTAACTATTTACACGTACACACTTAACCCTTTTGATACCAACTCAGCTGAAACCACCTCTGGCTCTGTAGTACAAATGTCTTGTTTTCATAAGTTTTGAATTAAAATCTTCCATTAAACCTTAGTCACAATTTATGTTTCTAACACTAGCTTAATGATAACTAAATTATTTTACTAAATTCGTGTATATATTTGTCTCTGTTTGTCCCCCACCCCACCCCACCGCCATCACTTGACAACTGATGGTGGTGTGTTTGTGTCCCTATAACTTAGCAGTTCGGTAAAAGAGACCGTTAGAATAACTCCTGGGGGCGATTTCTTCAACTAAAACTCTTTAAGGTGGTGCTCCAGTATGGCTGCAGATCGGTGACTGAAACAAGTAAAAGAATAAATATTCTCTCTCTTATCCGCTCATTTGAAGTCGAATCTCCGTTACTCGTTAGATCAGTGTTCTCCAGCCAGTTCTATTCTGGGTCGCTTCTTTCAGATTGGCTCTGGCCATTCCTGTGTCGCTCTTAATGGTGTCAAGCCAGCGGGTTCTTGGCCGGTCTCTTCCTCTCTTGCCACTGACCATTCCGAGCATGATATCCTTCTAAATATTGATTTCTAATAGACACAAAGCCACACGTTTTAGTGGAAGGACAGTGGATTAAATCAATCTTAGTACTTCTACTTTATTTTCTTGACACCTCACACACACTTGCCCTCACAAGAATGAAAGTGAAGGTTGATCTCTGCAAGGTATTCAGTTTTGGTAAAGGTGCCATAGGTATTGTGTATCCTACATGGTAACTGAAACTTATAGGAAAGGCATCCAGCTATATAAAACACTGAAAGAATTATCATTATAATTGTTTTTGTTATTCATTGCTCTGTCTGCATTGCTACTGCTTCTGTGACTCTGATTCTCTTTAATCCAACAATGAGATTAATTTGATTCTATGTTCAAATCAAGAGGAATGTTTTGTTTTTCTCTTCTTTGAGAAATAAAATAAATGAATTTTCTAACTTGTAGAATACATTTCAAAAGTAGCATGCTAGCACGGAAAACGGACGCTAAATGATGATGATGATGATGATAGCACAGGAAACCTGTATAATTGAATACATCCATTAACCCTTTAGTATTTAAACCGGCCATATCCGGCCAAAATAGTTAATCTGTTTTATGTTCAAACTAACCAGATCCAGGCTCTCACACCTACCCTACAATGTTATTCTACATTAAGTAATAACACCATCAAGATCTTGAAGATATGAGATAATGCATGATTAATTCAAATTAATGGGAATCAATAGGCATTATGTTTGATTGAATAATCAGAACACTAAAGGGTTAAGAGTGGTTCAGAACTGGAGGAGTAGTTACCTTTAATTTTTAAATCAGGTATGTCAACAATTATCCTTAATATGTAAGGATTTAAACCTATTGATCAAAGGATTGGTGTTAGTCTAACTTTAAGGATAATATCAAAAATGTAATAATGAGTTGTTATTAAAATTGTTTTTTATGCTCTAATTGTGGAGGGAACCTGTGGAAAGGGTTAGGATCAGAAAGTAGTGAGAAATGGTCTTTGGATGCTGGGTTTTGCTGAAGAGATGACAAAAGACCAAGACTTCTGGCAATTTGCTGTACTTCAGAAGATAGGTCAAGCTAAGTAAAAATGCAGCCTTCCATACATACTGGCATGTCATTTATGGCCATTGCCCCAATCCTTCTGCCCTTTGAGAGGTCTTTGTCTTGCAGGTGCTGGGTGCCGCGTAATATGCACTTGTGCCAGTGCCATGTAATATGCTGGTGCCACATGAAAACACCTATGCTTGATAGCATGTAAAAGGCACCCAGCACACTCCATAAAGTGGTTGGCGTTAGGAGGGGCATCCAGCCATAGAAACCATGCCCAAACAGACAGTCGGAACTTGGCCAGCTCTCCGACTGACCAGTTCCTGTCAAACTATCCATGGCCGCATGGGAAATGGGCATTAAATGATAATGGAAGTAAAATTTATCTTTTTACTAGTTTCAGTCATTCAACAGCAGCCATCCTGGGACACACCTTGAATTTTTAGTCAAATGGATCAATCCCAATACTTATTCTTTTAAACTTGGTACTTATTCTGTTGGGCAAACTGCTAAATTGGTTGCTGTCTGTCTTTTTTGCTTCCACATTGATGTTAATTAAAGTTATTTTAAAATTTGTTTCCATAGAGATTTTAAAAATTTTATCAGAGAATAGAAAAATATTGTTGATTTTGATTTCTACTTTTTTCTAGAATCAACCTTTTAGCATTTCAACTGGCCGTATCTGGCCCAAAATACTGTTTTATGTTCAAACTGGCCAGATCTGGCCTCTTACATTTACTCTACAATGTCATTCTAAAAATAAGCAATCACTTCATTGAAATCTCAAAGCTTTGAGATAATGCATGATTAATTTAAAACAATGTAAATAAGAGTCTTACATTTGACAGAATAATCTAAATGCATAGGGGTTAATTTATGGTGTGTTTGAAATATGCTGTTTTTGACCGTACACTTCTACCAGTGTTTTTATCATACAGAATAGCTCTCCAAATGATTGTAAAATATTTTCTGGAGGACACAATTTTAACTGAAGTACTTTATTTACATAAATTTCTCAATCATATTTAAAACTAGAGATTTTAATGAAATACTGACAGTTCTGTATAGAATTCACAAAAATATAACTACTGCAGGAATTTGGTTGGATTTGAATTAGATTCGCTGATATAATAATTGTTGATGTATATTGCAAATGTGGGTTGTACTTGTAATGTCATTTTCACTTGCCTGTAAGTTGAATACCGTTAAGTTGATTACACATATTGGCTTGTATTTACAAGATACTGATTCCTTGGGCATTAATTTCCTAATTAAATTATTTACAAATAATGGTAAATAGCATCATTGAATTCTATATATCATGGCTTGAGGTGCAAATGTTGTTTTGCTCAAAGATTATAGGAAGAATAATCTGAAGAAATCTATTTGTTAAAATGCTAAAAATAAGATAAGATAAACAGACATGGTGAAAAATGGAAAGTTCTTTGTAAAATGAGGTCAAACTTTATTTCTTGCACAGAAGAGTGCCTAGTTCCAGTTTTCCACCTACATTTTCCACCAGTGCTGGTGCCACATAAAAAGTACCCAATCCACTCCGTTAGATGGTTGGTATTAAGAAGGGCATCCAGCCATAAAAACCATGCTAAAACAGACAAGGAAGCATGGTGCAGTCTTCTGGTTTGCCAGCTCCTGTCAAACTGTCCAACCCATGCCAGCATGGAAAATAGACATTAAATGATAATGATGGTGATCACGATATACATACATATATATATATATATATATATATATATATACTAGCAGTATCGCCCGGCATTGCTTGTTTCGACGCTTTAGAATTGGAATTTTTGAAAAGTAAAAATTTTGCATTATGTAGCTTGTTATTCTCTTTAAGTGAACATTTTTCTGGTTGAAATACACCGAAAAATGGCGACACAGCAGTAAAAAAATCGTAAAAGATAGGGATTTTCATAGAAAAAAGCACCTTTTTGATGTAAATAATTTTTGGTGTTAACATGGTCCGATTTGAATTTTTTTCTTCTACGGAAGGAAGAGCAAGCCTTCTTCTATCATACTCTCAATTTTGGTCAACTTGCGCTGTGGGGTCTCAGAGGAGATAGTGTTAGTTGAAGGCTACCAAACCTGCCATACACAGCTTTATATATATAGAGAGATATATATATGATCTGCACTGATTTCAAGTGTCTGCTTCATTCATCTCTTTGTAGATAGAGATTGTTGATACCACTGTTTTTGTGGAAGTTTCCTGTTGATGTCAGGACTTAGTGAGTTTTTATGTTTATAGAATGTGTGTGTGTGTGAATGTGTACAATCTTCATCATTTTAATGTCTACTTTTCCATTGTTTCAGATTGGTTTTGACATCTTGCACTAATTGAAAGCAAATGTTAACATCATATAAACAGTGATGTTAATTTTATCAATATTCCATGAAAATACATCTAGCCATTGTACTGTTCATGTTTGAAGGGCTAGGGGAAATATTACCTTGTTTGAAAAGAGGAGAGGGTTAGAAACAGGAAGACCATCAGACCATAGAAAATTTCTAGGCATGGAAAACCTGACTTTAACCCTTTAGCTTTTAAAACCAGCCATATCCAGTCCAAATATTTTACACGTTATAATTTTCAAATTGCCCAGACACTACCTCTCACACCTATCTTACAATGTCATTCTGAAAAGAAACAATTACATCCTCAAAATATCGAATTTCATATCATCATCATCATTGTTTAACGTCCGCTTTCCATGCTAGCATGGGTTGGATGAATGACTGAGGGCTGGCGAACCAGATGGCTGCACCAGGTTTCAATCTTGATCTGGCAGAGTTTCTACAGTTGGATGCCCTTCCTAATGCCAACCACTCCGAGAGTGTAGTGGGTGCTTTTATGTGCCACCAACACGGGGCCAGTTAGGCGGTACTGGCAACGACCTCACTCAAATCTTTTACACAAGCCACTGACACAGGTGCCAGTAAGGCGATGCTGGTAACGATCACGTTCGAATGGTGTCTTTTACATGCCACCAGCACGGAGGCCAGATAGCCGCTCTGGCAACGATCACGCTCGGATGGTGCTCTTAATACCCTACTAGCACACAAAACAATGTGAATAAACAAGCATTACATTTATCAGAGTAATATAAATGCTAAAGGGTTTAAATGATGGTAACTATGAACATGATAGAGAGTATAGACAATTGCATTGGCCTCAGTATTTGACTGGTACTTGATGTTGTCAACACTCCTCTTTCACACATACATTTTGTTGGTCTTCATGGGATTTTGAACTCAGAACTTAGTGATTTAACCAAACACTAGAAAGCATTTTGTCCATCGTTCCTCTAGCATTAGTAATAATGTCTCTTTAGCGAGAAAGTCAATATATAATGAGCCTAAAATTATTTTTGGAATTGAAAATAAGAGTAGGTTGTTATTGATCTGAAGCTAGCTTCGTTGTAGTGAAAAGTATTGGTAAAAGTATCTGTGCAATTTCTTGGATAATGTTTTCTCTTTTGACTTGTGAATACCGACTATTTGATAAAGAAAGTTAATGATATAAATTTTGTTTCAGATCTTTATCTAGAGCTATAGAAAAACTTCATGCAATGGAATTCCGAGTAGTCAATTTAGCAATTTGAAAGACTGCTTAAATGGATAGTTTCGTGGTGTATTTGCATTTTCTTAATAATAATAATAATAATAATAATAATAATAATAATAATGGTTGCTGCAATAATAGAAATGGTGGTGGTGATAATCATGAGAATGACAATAATAAAATGTTATGTGTGTATATATGAAATTCTCTTTTCTTTTTTTTTTTTTTTTAAGAAAATGAGAGTTATAAACTGGTCTGACAGAAGTCATGTGTCAGACAGCTTCTACATGATATGAATAAAATACGACCTCAGTAGGCAACTATTTTTCAATGTGGCTCAAGGGAATGAATAAGAAATATGACTACTTAACCAGTTTGTAGCCTCAATGCTTGTTTCATAGATTACTTGATCTAAGAATTTATATATAGTGTGTGTATGTGTCTGTAGATTGATACTTGCACATATACATAAACATAGATATATATATATTCATATAAGTATGCATACATACATGCACACATACACAGAGCTTTTTACAATTCCTTCTTGCAAAATCTTTTTATTTGTTTATTTCTTTCCTGTAGATCTAAAAATGGGCAAAGTTGGGTGCAAACGATGGCGTTTTCATAACTCAGCAGTTAAGTTGGAGAGTAATCCTGCAGACACAAATTCTGAAACAGAAAAGGTAATTAGGTTTTCTTTTTAATTTTGTAGTAAAGTGTTTATTTGTATGCATGTTTGCAAGCATGGCTTATGCACTGGAATGATGGAATGGTTATGAAGTTTGCTTCTCAAATGCAACACTCAGGGCAAGTGTCTTCTATTATCCTCCAGGCAAACCATAACTTTGTCAGTGAGTTTAGTAAACGGAAACTGTGTAACAGCCATTATGGCGTAGTGGTTAAGAGCGCAGGCTACTAACCCCAAGATTCCGAGTTCGATTCCAGGGCCATTCTCTGCTTACATCAACCATGAAGTGAAATTTTAAAGTGTGAACTAAAGAGAACAAAATTTAATGTTTTGAGAAAATCTATTCCTCTTATTTCAAATAGTTGTGGATTTTTTCAAAAATTTTCTAAACCAAGCCATAGTAGTGACCAAACTAAAACATGGCAGCATTTGTAGGCTGCGCTATCCTACAAATTATTTCCATATTTATGAGCGGTTTTTAAGAAATATAGATGGAGAAAAAAATTGCTTCTTAATGTTATTTGTCTGCAGCTAAGTGAAGCTATTTAGAAATTTCTGATAGTTTACTTTTAGCCAAATGAAGTTATAAAGTATGATTAATAGCCAATTCCTATGTTATGTCGCATCACATTTTTATGTAAAATGTCTCATTAGCTCCAAATGAAAAATAAATTTTTGTTGAAATTTTTTTTTTGCTAAGGTAAGCAAGTGGTTATCTTTCAGATCCAGGGCCATATTTTTACCTGAAGACTGAAAATACTCATTTCTTGATGAAATTATTCTTGTTACCTCACATCACAGATTGTGATGTGACATACCCCCCACCACCACCACCACTTAAGTTAATGCTTGAAGAGTAATTGGAATATTTTGATGGTCACTTTTTTATATTTAATTGCCATCTCTCTCCTCTTGCTGTCTCCTATGTTCTCTCTCTTTCCCTTGCTCTCCACTCTGGCTGAGTAATCATGTATCTCCTCTACAGCAACATACCTGTTTCTGCCCTCATTCTTGATCACTCTTTCTCCCTCCTTACCTCTGACTAGGTAACCATGTATCTCCTTTACAGCAGCACACCTCTTGTTAACTCCCACTCTCTCTCTAGGTCACTGTTTCTGCCCACATTCTTCTTAACTCTCTCTCCTCTTTCTCTCTTCTTTCTCTTCCTCTCTCTCTCTCCGCTTTCTCTTCGCCTCTCTGGCTGGGTAACCATGGACCTCTACAGCAAGACATCTGTTTCTGCCTCTCTATCACACTCTAATTTTTCATCATCTGACACAAGATCACCTCCTCCAATGCCCCTCTCCTCTCAAAGACACTTTGTCTTGCAAAGTCACTTTGTGATCCCATCAGTAAAGGTACCATTTAAAAAGCACCCTGTCCACACTATAAAGTGGTTGGCATATGGAAGGGCATCTACCTGTAAAAACCATGCCAAAACTGACCTCACCTGTGCAAGTGCCATGTAAAAAGCACTCAGCCCACTCTACAAAGTGGCTGGTGTTAGGAGGGGCATCCAACTATAAAAACCATGCCGAAATACACTCAGAAGTATGGCACAGGCTCCCACTCAGCCATCTTCTCTCAAACCATCCAACCTATGCCAGCATGGAAGAGGGACGTTAAATGATGATATGTATGGAAAGCAAGAAAACTGGTGTAACCCAACAAAAGTTGAGCACTGATTTAATTAGTACTGCCTGACTGGCCCCCCGTGCTGGTGGCACGTAAAAGCACCAACTACACTCTCGGAGTGGTTGGCGTTAGGTAGGGCATCAAGCTGTAGAAACTCTGCTAGATCAAGACTGGTGCCTGGTGCAGCCATCTGGCTCGCCAGCTCTCAAGTTAAACGATGATGATGATCTGGTGCCACATAAAAAGCACTGATGATGGTGCCATGTAAAAAGCACTGGTGATGGTGCCATGTGAAAAGCACCCAGTACATTCTGTAAAGTGATTGGCATTAGGAAGGGCATCCAGCTGTGGGAATCATGTCAAAACAGACTATGATACCTAGTATGGCTCTTGGCCTTGCCAGTTCCTCTGAAGTTGTCCAGTCCATGCCAACATGGAAAGCAGATGATAATTGACGATGATGATTAAAGCCATATATTTTTAGTAGCTGTAAGTACATCACAACATTAAAATAAAAAATTGCTTTTTAGTATTTTGGCCAACTTGGTTTTGAAATTTCTGTTTTAGAGCACAACTTGGTCACTATGGCTTCCTTTGCCAGTACACTTGCAGAATGGTTGGCATTAGGGAGGGCATCTAGCTGTAGAAACCAAGCCAAAACACATAATGGAGCCTGGTGTGGGCCCCTGGCCTTACAAGTTCCAGTCAAACCTCCCAACTCATGCAGCTTCTTTCTCATCATTATCATTTGATTTCCATCTGCATGCTGGCTTGAGTTGGAGATTTTACTGGAGCTTGTAAGGCCAGGGGCCACACCAGGCTCCTTTATCTGTTTTGGATTGGTTTCTACAGCTAGATGCCCTCTCTAATGCCAACCACTCAACAGAGTGTAGTGGCTACTTTTTATGTGGCACCAGTACTTTTAATGTGATAATTAAAGAAGTTATTGAAGGCTGAGTTTTACCCTATAATTTTGTGGGACATCACTTTCTTCTGATTTCTTGATCTTGAAATTACACTTAGTTATGTCACATCACACCTAGTGTTTCTCTGCTGTGGATTTTGATTGTCAACACATTATTTTTGTGTGTTTGCTCAAGGAATGCTCAAGCTTCCATCTTCTCAATGTAAAATAGTTTTCCAGGGATGTAAACTCACCAACACTGATTATCAACCAGTGGTGGGGGACAAACACAAGCACACACAGGCATCTTTTCATTTTTTTTTTTATCTACCAAATACATTGACAAGGCTTTGGTTGGCCCAAGGTTCTGAACTTGGAATCATGTGGCTGGAAAACGAATTTCCTACCATGCAACCACACTAGTGCACATTCATCTTGCCATTTATACAAACCTGATAAAAAATTGGTTATCTTCTTTGTGTAAGGAAGCTTTTTTTCTTTTTTTATCGATGACCTTACCTGTAATCAAGTAGGGAAAATTAACTGGAACTCTACACATTGGGATTACTGCTATATATGCCATGCTTAGACTGGAGACTGTGGTTAGCTTCACATGTCATAGAGCTACCATAAGACATTTCAGTGGACCTTTGAATTGAACCAAGACCTGTATCATTTCTGCAAAAAACCTAAGGAAGATAGGCACATGTGTGTCTGCATGGTAAGAAGTTTGCTTATCAACCACAAGGTTCCAGGTACAGTCCCACTACATGGCTCTTTGGATGAGTGTCTTCTACTATAGTCTCGGGCCAACCAAAGCCTTGTGAGTGGATTTGGTAGGCGGAAACTGAAAGAAGCCTGTTTTGTATATACATAAGTGTGTGTGTCTCTTTGTGACTGTTTATCCCCCTCCACTGCTTGACAACTGGTTGTTTGTATGATTATGTCACCATAACTTAGCAGTTCAACAAAAGAGATTAAGAAAATAAGTCCTGGGGTCAATTCATTCAACTAAAATTTCTTCAATGTGGTGCTCCAGCATGGCTGCAGACTGACTGAAGCAATAAAAAACCAAAAAAAAAAAAGATGGAAAACGATCTCTCAACAGGCTACATTAATAGGTTGAAGAATTGCTGTGATCTAAATGACCCCAACTATTCAAAATTCCTTGTAGAATGACTAGAGCAACATGCAACCATCATCATCATCATCGTTTAACGTCCGTTCTCCATGCTAGCATGGGTTGGACGGTTCGACCGGGGAACTGGGAAGCCAGAAGGCTGCACCAGGCTCCGGTCTTATCTGGCAATGTTTCTACAGCTGGATGCCCTTCCTAACGCCAATCACTCCGTGAGTGTAGTGGGTGCTTTTTACGTGCCACCTGCACTGGTGCCAGGCGAGGCTGGCATCAGCCACGGTCGGCCAGTCTCATTGAGGAAAAATTAACTGTTACCCTCACACCCATCAGAATCACACAACAGATAAGAACTGGACCAGATGAGGGAATTCTTCTCCTGAGAAGAACTCGCTCATATGGATTATGGCCATTGCAATAACAATAAAACTGAGATGAACATGCTACCATTATAAGAGTGAGCAATAACAAATTATGAACAAACAGAATTGAGATCCTAAAAGCGATATGCCACATAAAAAGCATTGGTGTGGGTGCTAGTTGCCTGTAAAAAGCACTGATGTTGGTGCCACATAAAAAAGCATTAGTGATGGTGCCATGAAAAAAATCACCCAGTACACTCTGTAAACTGGCAGGCATTAGGAAGGGCACTCAGCTGTAGAAGCCAAGACAAACTATGGAACTTGGTGTGGCCCCTCGCCTTGCCAGTTCCTGTCATGCCATCCAACCCATACCAGCACAGAAAATGGGTGTTAAATGATGATGATGATGATGAACAAACAGAAATAATGTGTGAAGAATACAAACAACTAAATTCAAGCAAAACTTAACCGTCTTAGAATCGCATAAGAGAACTGTAACCACACAGATTGAGAGAAAACCTGCTGACCTAATGTTATCTGCAATGGACCAAATAGCTAAAGAACAATTAGTTGAAGATTGAAAATCTCAACTTTTGGACAGTGAATATTCTGCTATATTGTGCTGTGATTACCATTCCCCAGCAGTTAGGAGTAGCAAAAATCAATCGCAGTGAGAAGAAACAACTGAAATGGATTAGCTTTCTCCAGACTAATGTCTGCACACTCAGAAAAAATATTGGACAGCTAGACACTGTTATTAAGTGCAAAGTGAATAATAAATTCACAAAGCGCCAGCTGCAATTTTATGTTAGATTATCTGAAGTCTGTGGGGAAATGTTGACAAGAAACACTAACAGGCATGTTACTTGTACTTAAACTTTGAGTGATTAGTGAACAATTACTTTATTAAAATAAAGAAAAAATCCTTTGAGAATGGAAAGCCATCAGTTGTAAGTTTGCAATAAACTTGCAACCTTCCAGGGTGTGAAGTCTCTTCGTACTGGGTGATCTGGAGTCATGTTGAGGAGGGATCTGGAATGTAAATAAACACAACCAAAATGCAATGTGGTGAAAGGAAGAGGAATGGATCAGGAATGAGGAAATAAGTGGTAGTACAGAGCCACAGTATGATTGATAAAAGTGTAGATAGGTGTGAGAAATAGGGAGACAGTTTGTTGGGTGGGTAAGGGATGAGTGTGCATGTATGGGGAGTGAGACTTGTCTTTTTTGTCTTGAAACAGCATTCACCTGGGGTGGGTTGAGCTGGCTTCATTCATCTTCATTGCTGCATCCCTCACAAACGCCAACCAGGCCTGGCGATTTGAGGCTAACGACTGCGTGATCTCCAACCACTCCCCAATCCCGCGGCGAAAGCCATAGACATCTACGAAGCAGTTGCCCCAGCTCCCCTTCAGGGTTGGCGAAAGCGATGTGGTGGGGAGTGAGACAAATAGAAATGAAGGTCAGAGGTACATGGCATGGATGTAGTGAGTGTAAAGTTAGTGTAGCGAGGAGCAGTTGTGCCATTTATGACAGATATGAGAAGTTGTTAAGAATGACGGCAAATATGAGAGGGTTTGAAGGGAAAGTCATAAGATGTAGTTCAATGGAACGCAAGAGATAACTGGTGGCAGAGAAAGGGTGGTTAGTGGAAAATATAGTGAGAAAGGATGATATTAAGAATGAAGGATAGATGTCAAAAGGAATGGGTTCCATGGAGGCAGGGATGGTTGGTGGAACAAATGTGTTTGAAATATATATATGCAGATCTGTATTTAAAGTGGCTGAATAATTCCATAGTTAGAAGAGTGATGGAGGGGAGACTTAATCCATTGCTTGGTTTAATACCACCATCTGCACTTTGATTTCCTTTAGCAGAACTCACTCTGTTGTAAGCGCTTGAGCCTTAACTACTCCTTCCCTCTACCAGTCTTGGAAGACCTGTAAGGGGTCTCCCTCCCCACCCATCAAAAAATAAAAGGAAAGGAATTTGTCATCACAAACACTTGCACTTTGCCTTTCACTTTCTGTTGCAAGCATTTAGGCCAAAACTGCAGTCTGAGAATAGCTTCCTCGTGGGCCTTGCAAAGGGTCATGTCCACTATCCTTCCACCTTTGACTAAACAATTAAAAAAAAAAACAATTTTTGCCTCAGGCTGAATCATCATCATCATCATCATCGTTTAACGTCCGCTTTCCATGCTAGCATGGGTTGGACGGTTCAACTGGGGTCTGGCAAGCCCGAAGGCTGCACCAGGCCAGTCAGATCTGGCAGTGTTTCTACAGCTGGATGCCCTTCCTAACGTCAACCACTCCGAGAGTGTAGTGGGTGATTTTATGTGCCACCGACACAGGTGCCAGACGAGGCTGGCAGACGGCCACGCTCGGATGGTGTTTTTTATGTGCCACCGACACAGGTGCCAGACGAGGCTGGCTGACGGCCACGCTCGGATGGTGTTTTCTTATGTGTCACCGACACAGGTGCCAGACGAGGCTGGCGGACGGCCACGCTCGGATGGTGTTTGTTACGTGCCCTAAGCACGGAGGCCAGTCGTTGCGGTACTGGCTACGGTCACGTTCGGATGGTTTTCTTATGTGCCACCGGCACTGGTACCACAAGGATACAAATTCCATTGATGTTCATCTATTTTGATTTGGTTCGATTTGATTTGATTTGATTCGATACGATTCTCACTTGCCTCAACAGGTCTTCACAAGTGTCACAAGAAGGAAGGTATGCACAGGTGGACTGACTACGTCCCAGGTAGGGGCCACGGATTATGGCTTCACTAGTCTTGCCGGGTCTTCTCACGCACAGCATACTTCCATAGGTCTCGGTCTCTAGTCATTTCCATGGTGAGACCTAACGTCCGAAGGTCGTGCTTCACCACCTCGTCCCAGGTTTTCCTGGGTCTACCTCTTCCACGGGTTCCCTCAACTGCTAGGGATTGGCACTTTCTCACACACGTATCTTCATCCATTCTCGCCACATGACCATACCAGCGCAATCGTCTCTCTTGCACACCACAACTGATGCTTCTTAGGTACATTTCTATCAAGGTACTAACGCTCTGTCGAGTAAATACACTGACATTACACATCCATCGGAGCATACTGGCTTCGTTCCTCACGAGCTTACGCATGTCCTCAGCAGTCACGGCCCATGTTTCACTGCCATGTAGCATAGCTGTTCGTACACATGCATCATACAGTCTGCCTTTTACTCTGAGCGAGAGACCTTTAGTCACCAGCAGAGGTAAGAGCTCCCTAAACTTTGCCCAGGCTATTCTTATTCTAGCAGTTACACTTTCAGCGCACCCACCCCCACTACTGACTTGGTCACCTAGATAGCGGAAGCTATCAACTACTTCTAGTTTTTCCCCCCGGAAAGTGACGGAAGTTGTTTTCTGCAGATTTTCGGAGGTCAATGCTCCAGAGCATCTGCCACATACAAAAACTATCTTCCCAGTTAGCCTACCTTTGACATTGCTGCACCTCTTATTTGTCCATAGCTTACACTGGGTACATCTTATAGAGTTTCTACCTACACCTTTTCTACAGATCGAGCAGGGCCATCTTCCTGAGGATATTTGTGGATTTTCTACCTTTCTACTTATTAGTACTTTGGTTTTAGCTAGGTTGACTCTAAGGCCCCTCGATTCTAAACCCTCCTTCCACACCTGGAACTTCTCCTCCAGTTCTGATAGTGACTCAGCAATTAGAGCGAGGTCGTCAGCATAGAGGAGCTCCCAGGGGCAACCTGTCTTGAATTCCTCCACAATTGCCTGGAGGACTATGATAAATAGGAGGGGGCTGAGTACTGAACCCTGGTGGACCCCAACCTCTACTTTGAATTCTTCTGTGTACATGTTGCCAACTCTAACCTTACTTACGGCATCTCTGTACATGGCTTGCACAGCCCTCACTAGCCATTCATCTATCCCTAGTTTCCTCATTGACCACCAGATGAGGGATCGGGGGACCCTATCAAAGGCTTTCTCCATGTCAACGAAAGCCAGGTACAGGGGCTTATCTTTGGCTAGGTATTTCTCCTGCAGCTGCCTTACCAGGAATATAGCATCAGTGGTGCTTTTCCCTGGGACAAACCCAAACTGCATCTCATCTAAACTAACTCTCTCTCTATTTAGTTGGGCTATGACCCTCTCCGTAACCTTCATTACCTGATCCAACAGCTTGATACTTCTGTAATTATTTGTATCCAGGGCATCACCTTTTCCTTTGTAGCAGTTGACTAGTATGCTGCTACACCAGTCATTGGGTATGACTCCTTCGTGTATCACCTGGTTGACTATACGGGTGACTAGGTTATAGCCGACACTGCCAGATATTTTGAGCATCTCTGCAGTAATTCCTGATGGGCCTGGGGCTTTCCCTGTCTTCATGCTTCTAATTGCCTTAGCTACCACGGAACTATCAACTCGGATAGCTGGTCCCTCTGTTGGGTCAACATTCGGCAGACTCTCTTTATCCCATTCATTTTCTTTATTCAGCAACCTTTCATAGTGGCATCTCCAAACCTCTCTCTTTGCATCCTCATTTAGCGCAAGTGAACCATCATCCATGCGAACACACTTCTCTCCTACCACATCACGATTCTCTCTCACACACTGTCTTGCAACACGAAATACCTCAAGTCTTTCATCCTCACGGCTCAGAACATTGGCAAATTTTTTCTTATCCGCTTCCCTTCTGGCTAAATAAACCTGTCTCCTAGCTTCCCTTTTGGCTGTCTGATACAATTCCCTGCTACCACCGTTCTTCTAGTCCTTCCAAGCCTGTCTCTTTTGTCTAATCACTACAACAAAAATAGCTTTTACTCTTCTAAGGTTGAGCAAGTTTTTTGTCGCAAAGATATCAAACTGTAAATACTATTGCTCTAACTACATCAACCTTAAACTTGTATAGAGAAATATAGACATGAAAATGTTATGTAGAGGCACAATGTCTCTAAAATTTTACATTTATTTGCCATAATTCTAAAATTATATTTGAAATTATAACTCTAAGTTATCTCTAATGTAACATGAACAGTTTTTCCAAAGTAGTCCTCATTATGGTGTAAATGTTAATGTTTTACTTTCTCTGTTCTTTTTTATAACATCTATTATTTTCTAATCTAACATGTTCTACATTTGTTGACATGGTTGTCATACACATGCTCAAAAGCTGTCTCTGCTTGCATTTTAACAGACTTTCTACCTTGACGTACAAGCAATCTCCATTACAATCATATACTTTGATTTCACCATATCTCTCTTTTACTTGTTTCAGTCGTTTGACTGCGACCATGCTGGAGCACTGCCTTTTAGTCAAGCAAATCGACCCCAGGACTTATTCTTTGTAAGCCTAGTACTTATTCTATCAGTCTCTTTGGCCGAACTGCTAAGGCTTCAGTCACTTGTCGTCACCTCCATAAGGCACAGAGATTACATTTTTCTCTGATATACTTCCCTTATTTCTTACTAGAACTTGCACTGACATCTACCCAAGATGAGCTGAGCGGATCCACAGTCAAAGAAAATACATGGAGGATCAGTAGGCACTGTTACATTGATGGTACCCTAAAGATTATCAGTCTAGTAATGAAATGTCCATGTGGATGAGATATTGGTTCCAAGTGTTTGACACAAAACCAGCTATTTCAGGGGAGGGGATAAGTCGATTACATGGACCCCAGTTTTCAACTGGTACTTTATCAACCCCAAAAGACAGTCTTTTGCGGTTGATGAAAGACAGTCAACCTTGGCATAATTTGAACTCAGAATGTAAAGACAAATGAAATTCTGCTAAGCATCTTGCCCAGTGTCCTAATGATTCTGCCAGCTTGTTGCCACATTATGTAGAGAAGATATAGATTACCAACTCCAATATTGAGAGTTCACATTCCTTGCAGTTGTTTCTTGACAGAGCAGGCTAGATTTTTCTATGCCCCTCAGTTCACTTTACTAGCAGGATCAGTGTATCTTGTGCCAGCATGTCCTACTCAGTAGTGTTTAGCCTCGCCTTGTTATTATTTAACTGACAGAATGTGAAATGGTCCAGTAAGTGACCGGCTTTAAGGCTACAGGATTTTTGCTGTGATTCTTTAATAGGGAAGAACACTTGTTTCTCAATTACTTCAGTTCAACAACCTATATTCTGCAGATGAAGTATCTCTTCATCTGGGAATGTGGGCCTTGAAAGGCTAGCACCTTATCCAGGATATGTGTCATCTACTATAGCTTTGGATTGATCAAATCCTTGAGAGTAAAAATGGATAAACAGACTTCAACTATAATTCAAAGGAATATGTTTATTATATGTAAGATGATGATCTCACTGGTTTCAGGATTATGTTAAATGGTGAGAAGTTGGGGAGTAACTGTGGAATACTCAGCCAGCCACTTACATAATTCAATGAAAATATTGTTCAGTTAATCAAACAACTGGAACACTGATTCAAGGCCTACCCAGCAAAGTAAAATCCAAGGCACATTTTCTGTCCCTCTGTACTGCTTCCCCCTGTTGAGGGGATCTTGTCTTGCAAGTTACTTGGTGATCTGACTACTGCTGCTGCCATGTAAAAAGCAGTTGGTACACTCTGTTAAGTGGTTGGCATTAGGAAGGGCATCCATCCAGAGAAATCATGCCAAAACGGACAGCAGAGCTTAGTGTAGTCTTCTGATTTGCCAGTTCCTGTCAAATTGTCCTGCCCATTCCAGAATGGGAAACAGACGTTAATGATGATGACGAAATTTTCAACATGTATGTATCACGGTGAAGGTGCATGGCTCAATGGTTAATGTTGGGTTCACAATCATGAGGTGGTGAGTTTGATTCCCATACCGAGCTGTGTGTTGTGTTCTTGAGCAAGGCACTTTATTTCATGTTGCTCCAGTTTACTCAGCTAAAGAAATGAGTTGCAACGTCACTGGTACCAAGTTGTATTGGCCTTTGCCTTTCCCTTGGATAACATCAGTGGCATAGAGAAGGGAGGCTGGTATGCATGGGTAACTGCTGGTCTTCATTTCCATTAACAACCTTGCCCAGACTTGTGTCTTGGAGGTGAATTTTCTAGGTGCAATCCTATGGTCATTCATGACCAAAAGGAATCTTTTCCTTTTACCCTTTCTGTTTCAAGGTTAAATGGTATTATACTTACATTCACCATAAAAACCTGTCATTGTTTTTAACCCCACATTAAGCATGGCCAGCATATATCTATGATCAAATTATTCCAGCTGTGTCCATCCTGTCCTTTTGGGGGTATCTAGCTAAGACTGGCCTTTATTTTAAGATGGTTTGGTGTGACTTTAGGCTGGGGACTTGGCTACTATTTCTAGCTGATTCGTTAACCATATAGATTTTTTCTCTTCCCATAATGAAATCCATTCTAAATTATGGTGCCTGTCAGGACCGCCTGCCCTGTTTGTTGTCTTTGTGTCTAAAAAGACATCAGTGTGAATAAAGATAACGTTAGTGGATATACATACATACATGGATAAATGCTTATATGTGTGTGTGTGTGTATAGGTATTTATGTATATGTACAATTATATATGTGTATAAATATGTATGTGTAAGCATGTGTGAGTGTGTGTCTATATGTATGAATCTGCATATGTGGGTGCATACCCTTTTCATACATAGATATATATTTCCATATTTCTGCACATATGTGTTCCTATGTCTGTGTGTCATTTACAAACTTCTGCTTTGTTAATTATAGCTGATACATACAAGTAAAAGTTGAAGTAAATTTCATATACATTACAATGTGTCCCTGTTATGAACTCGATTCACATCACATTAATTGTATTGTATTGAAGAATCTGCACTTCAAAGTAGATGAAAGTCTTCAGAGAAGGAAGAAGAGGAGAGAGTAAAAAAAAATATTGAAAAGTAACATTTCTGTAATATTTTAAAGTGAAATTTCAAATATGACATTGGAATGACAAGTAAAAAAAAAAATAACAGAAATAACCGAAGCTGTAGAAGGCAAACCACATAGGGTTATATTGTATGGAAAGTTGTCGTAGATAATGACAGATTTGGGTAGATAGTAAGGGAGAGTGGAAGACAGATGGGGTAGTTATTGTGGAAGAGAGGGATAGATACTATGGGAGATATGGATGGATAGCATTGGAGATGGGATAGGGGTAAATGGCTTAGGAGAGAGGAGTGGAGATAAGTGTAGATAGTGAGAGAGACAGGGTAAATAGCATGAGAAATAGGGGTAGATAATGTGGGAGTTAGGAGCAGATTGCACGGGAGATGGAAGAGGGGAAGATAGCATTGATGGAGTAGGAGTAGATAGTCTGGGAGAGAGGAGGAGAGATATGGGTTGATAGTGTTGTAGACAGGGTAGATAGCATGGGAAATGGAGGTAAACTGGGTGGATAATGTAGGGGATAGAGACAGGTAGGTAATGTGGGAATGAGATATATTGTAGGAGACAGGGTAGATAGCATGGGAAATTATGGTGGGTAGATAATGTAGGAAATAGGGACAGATAGTGTGGGAGATGAAGGGAGGTAATAAGGGTAGATAGTGAGGGAGATATTACTAAGTATAGTGTTTTGTGAGTGATAGGGTTATGCAGTGTAGGGTTTTGAAATACTTAGTGTAAGGAGAGACAGTGTAAGACAAGAGTAAACACCATGGGAGGTAAGGGGTACTTGAGATGAGAAATAGACTGTTAGTGATAAAGGTTAAGAGATGCAGATTTCACAGAAGCAGCTCATTTATTAATCAATAACAAATTGATTTTGTAGGGTATTGTATCCTGTACTCCACCTTTTCCTCTGTATACATACATAAATGTGTGTGTATGATATATACACACACACATATATATATCTATATATATATATATATGTAAGTAGTTTAGTTTAATTGAATCATTGTGAAATAATTAACTGTGATTCAGACAGCCACTACAGTACGAGGTTGGAAATAACGGAATGAAAGGAAAAAAAAGAACAATGAAGTTTTATACTGTTACTTTGTATTTCACAGTGTGTGTGTGTGTGTGTTTATATATATATAAGGAGAAAGAGATGTTTTATGTGTGTATGCTCATACACGTGTATATACGTATAAAAGTAAGTGGATCTCATATCAGTTTTGATAATGACTATTCTGCATGTTCAAACGATGATGGAACCACCTTGAATTATCCTGTAGGTGGATGAGTATTTCACTGGGCCTTGCACTCTTGTAACCTCTAACATAATCCTCAAGCAGTATTAGTGCAGTTCCATATATGATAAGGCTGGTCCTTTTAATTTACTGGAACAAGCTGACAGGCTTCTATGTAGTTTCCATCTACTTAGTTTCTTTCACTCACAAAGATTTATTTAGTTTTTATCCAAAAACACTTCTGTGTGGTTTTATGCTGAAGAGTTGAACTTTCCACCATACCAGTCAACCATACCTGTATCTGTCTATCTATCTATCTATCTGTCTGTCTGTCTGCTTCTGAAAGGATTGGAGACAAACACTTTCCTCTCTGGTCAATCTCTCATCAACTTCAAGTATCACTTGAAAAGGAAAGTGAGAGTAGAGAGGCAAGTTTTGTCTAGCAAATGTTTTAAAAAAAGATGGGTGAATGTAGCAAGGATGGCACATATGAATGACGAAGCCACCTTGAGCATAATCCTATGAACCCAGAAATTGAAAACAGAGGGTTACCCACTTGCAAACAAATGTGGTAACATGTAACCATATTGACCGAGGTTACTGTGGTCTTTTCCGTAGGCTTTTCTTCCCACGGATAAACCTTATCTGCTTCCCCCTTTACACCGTACATCATGACACTGATACACGATCCCTATTGATGGTTTTTTTTTTCTTTTCCCCTTTTTTTCTCCTTTTTTCTTTTTTTTTCTCTTGTTTCGTTTCCTTTCTTTCTTTTTTTTCTTCTTTCCCTTTTACGATCCCTTTTGATCAAAAACCTACCCCACTTTTTTTTTTTTCCAAAAAAAGAAAAGCTCTACTTTGTAATCTGTCCTGTCTGTGTACAGCCCTGTATGGCTAATAAAGAAACATATTTATCTGTTCATCTAGCTGTCTATCTATCTATATCTATCTAGCTGTCTATCTATCTATATCTGTCTGTCTGTCTGTCTGTCTTTGTGATAGAAATAAATATAGGTGATAGCATGTATGAGTGTATGAACAAGTAAAAGCTAGTAGCACTCAACATATTTAATTGCTGTTTGATAACAGGTTGATTCTACTCATTGTTTAAAGTTTCATGTATTGTGCCCATGAAACTTATACATACATGTGTGTGTGTGTGTGTGTATGTGTTATCATTTAACATACACTTTTCCTTGTTTGACAGTGATGAAACAGATTTTCTATGGTCAGATACACTTCCTGTCTCGCCAACTCTCACTTGTTTCCAAGCAAGGTCATATCTCTCCTAGGCCCAAACAATCAATATTAAGACAAGCTCACACACACATGCACACACAAACATATATATATATATATATATATATGCTCTTTTACTTGTTTCAGTCATTTGACTGCGGGCATGCTGGAGCACCGCTTTTAATCAAGCAACTCGACCCTGGGACTTATTCTTTTTGTAAGCCTAGTACTTATTCTATCGGTCTCTTTTGCTGAACCGCTAAGTAACAGGGACATAAACACACCAGCATCGGTTGTCAAGCAATGCTAGGGGGACAAACACACACATGCATATATATATATATATATATATATATATATATATATATATATACATATATACGACAGGCTTCTTTCAGTTTCCGTCTACCAAATCCACTCACAAGGCTTTGGTCAGCCCGAGGCTATAGTAAAAGACACTTGCCTAAAGTGCCACGCAGTGGGACTGAA